>NC_140579.1:176472682-176737682 GCF_964204655.1 Triturus cristatus | reverse complement strand
TGGAATATGAATTGTCGGTCATTGCCTAAACACAAACTGGACATCTTTGACTTTCTTACAAATGAGCGTCCTGATGCGATCTTTCTCACTGAAACCTGGCTGCATTCCAGCTCAGGCTCTGATGTAGCGGTGGCGCTACCAGCTAACTATGCTATAGCTAGAAGAGACAGGGTTAACGGAAGGGGAGGTGGAATTGCTATAATTTATGATAAGTCCTACCAATGTAAATTGGAGGACTTAGCCATTTCTAATTCGGAAGCAGCATCATTTAAAATCTTGCTGTCTCCTAAAATCACCTTTTCCGGCATTCTTGTTTATCGTCCACCAGGTCCCCCCAACTCCTGGGCGCAGCTTCTCCCTGAACTAATTGCACCTCATCTTCTCAAAGCATCGAATTTTACTATACTAGGTGATTTTAATTTACACCTTGAAAACCTGAATTGTACGACTAGTGGTACTCTAATTACGGATTTAGCCGCCTTAAATCTTTTACTTAGTATTAGTGGCCCCACGCAAGTTACAGGACATCTACTGGACCCCATTTTTTCTAATTTACCTAATATTCATTGTGACCCTGCCCTCCCCCTGTGCTGGTCCGATCATTTTGCTCTTAAATTTCAGTGTACTTTCTCAAAGTCCTCTTTTGCAGCCCCTATGAGTGAGCCTTATAGAACTCGGAACTGGAGTAAATTGGACCTTGTACTTTTTAATAGGACTCTTAACGAGAACGCTCCTGCCATCTCACATGTCTCAACTCAGTCTTCTAATGTGATACAAGAATGGATATCAGATACAGTTGAACACTGTCTTCCGCTAACCACAAAAAAGACATTCAATCACCGTTCTCCCGCCCCTTGGTTTACAGAGCAATTGAGATTAGAAAAAACTAAATGTAAGGCTCTGGAAAGGAACTGGAGGAGGAATTATTCACAGGATTCCACGTTAAACTATAAATTAGCCTTAAAACAATATCATGCCCATTGTAACTTGGCTAGAAAGGTCTATGTATCTCAGACCATTTCTAATACTGGAAATTGTTCTCGCATATTGTTTAGCACAGTAAAAAAAACTTGCGGGCTCTGACACGCAGTCGCTTCCACCTACCCTCAATGAACAACAATGCGATAATCTTGCCAGCTATTTTGTGGACAAAGTCGAACAAATCTACTCTGTTCTACAAAATACTCGGACAGTAGCATCTAGTTCAACTCCTTAGCGGATTGAACCTGATCATAAAGCTTGCAGTCCTTTGAATTGGGAAGCCTGGTCACTTATTGATACTATCTCTTTCAAAAAAAAATTAAATGGTATCAAATCAGGTTCTCCCCGTGATCTGATGCCGGTATCTGTGTTGCAGCAGCTGGATTCCTCTTCTTTGTTTCTTATTATGCAACTGCTGAATGCTTCAATTCAGGAGGCTGTTGGGCCTTCTGATTGGAAGCATGCGATGGTGCTTCCTCTTTTGAAAAAGGCCGGTGCTGATCCTTCTCAGTTGTCTAATGTTAGGCCGATCTCCCTGCTTCCCACTTACTCCAAAGTCTTGGAAAGACACATTAATCAACAACTCACACACTTTGTAGACTCCTCGAATCTTCTTCACCCTGGTTTTCACCCGGGTTTTCGAACAGGTTTTTCTACGGAATCTACTCTGCTCGGAGTCTCAGAATTGTTGCGGCAGCATTTGGATGTTGGGGACACCGTAGCTCTCATGTTGCTCGATCTGAGCGCTGCATTTGATACGGTGTCCCACACAGTGCTCCTAAAGATATTACAGGCCTCTGGTATCACCGGCACAGTCCTTGATTGGCTCGCATCTTTTCTTACTAAGCGGACCTTTCAAGTTTTTTCTTCCAAAGCTATTTCTAAAACCTATCCTTCTCCTTATGGAGTGCCCCAAGGCTCTATTTTGAGTCCTATTCTTTTCAATCTTTACATCAAACCTTTGGCAATTATAGCAGAAGAAGCAGGACTTTGCCTGTTTTCCTACGCCGATGATACTCAGATCATCTTCTCCCTGTCCTCTGGACTGCGTTGTGGATCATCTGCACTTCAGACAGGCTTGAGGAATATTGCATCGTGGATGCAGAGTAATCTCCTTAAGCTCAATGGCGATAAGACCGAGCTCCTCATCTTAGGGAAGAATAAAGATCTTTGGGGCCCTCAACATTGGCCATGTGAGATGGGAGCCCCGCCTCAGCCCTCTGACTGTGTCCGTAATTTGGGAGTCTTGATCGATGTCGATTTATCCATGAAACAACAGGTGGTAAAAGTAGCCGCCACTTGCTTTACCATCCTAAAATGGTTAAAAAAAATAATTTGGATGCTCCCTGTGTCCACCCAAAAAACCGTAGTCCAGGCTCTCGTGACTTCGAGACTGTACTATTGTAATGTTCTGTATCTAGGTGTTAATAAGGAGATCACCCGGAAATTACAAGTGGTGCAAAATTCAGCTGCCAGGCTGCTTTGCCTGCTTTCTAAACATTCCTCTACCTCAAGCGCTTTGTATAATCTGCATTGGCTTAAAATTGGAAACAGAGTGAAGTTTAAAGCCTTGTGCTATATGCACAAAATTAAATTGGGTTCTTCCCCTAAGTATCTTCAAACTTTGGTGCACCCCTATTTACCCTCTCGTATGCTTCCCTCAGCTACCCAAGATAAATATATGGTGCCCATCATCAAACTTAAAAGAATGGGCGGCCGCTCTTTTGCCTATCTTGGACCAGTGCTTTGGAATTCGCTCCCAATAGCACTCCGCATTGAGCCGTCTTTTCTGGTCTTCCGAAAATTTCTCAAGACCTGGTTATTTGACCAATAATCAGTTTCCGTAATTCCATTTATTGTCTGACTGCTCTAGTTTCTCTGTCAGTCTTAGTGCTGGGAAACCCTTGTTGGGTAGCTGTGCGCTTTATAAAATTACTATAACATAACAAACCAGTGGGTATGAGGTGGTGGTATCCCAGAGGCAAGCTAAAGCCACCAGTGCAAGTACAGAGGGCACATAGACCCAGGAGAACATGTAGACTACAGGGATAAGGCCATTGGGCCAGGGCGGGCGGGACCTAGAGGCACAGGGGGGCACGTAAACCATCTGGTTGAGTGCACAGAATGCAACAGGGCAAAGACCAAGGGGCAGAGAGACCCAGGGGAACACGTAAACCACAAGGATTGAAGACACGGAATGCAGGCAGACCACAAAGTTAAGGGCAGATGGGAAATGTTCCTGTGGGTTACCCTGGCCGCAACTACCTGCGTAAGGCCTGAGGGGTAGAAACACTCTCGGCCCCAAGAATATGAAATATGCCAGGGCAGGATGAGTGGGTGACCAATGGAGAGGGAATCCTGACCCTTTCAAGCCCCAGTAAACCATCAAGACAAAGCACAAGCGCTCATATTCCCAAATATATTGTTGAACATCACTTTCCTTTGTTCTGTCCATATTGCAAATTCACGATTTCATACCTTTGTCTTGTGTGATTTGTCATATTTAAAGATTCACACGCGATTCTTTAGATGCCACCATTCTAGGATGGCCACTTAGCCCCTCCTCTGGCTATTTAAGGTATTTGCCCAAGATCACACAGACAGGCAGGTGTGGGCCCATTGCTTGATTCCGTGGTCCAAGCACAGGACTCTTTTCCTTTTTGTTTAATGTGCAGTCCTGCTCTTTGTTCTCCTAACGCTGATTCTGCCTTTATGGATTGCCCCATCTCTCTGACTTTTTTCCCTAGTCTGTTGCCTCTCTTTTCGCCCCTCACCCACCCCCTGCCCTTTCTGTAATTTCCCTTGTTCTATTGACTGCCTCCCCTCCCCCTCGCTCTGTGCAGTCCCAGTTTCCATCTCTCCCCGTGTACACAGAGAATATTAATCGCCGTCGCTGGTTGGCTGGCAGGGATGCAGGCGCAGATGGAATAGCTAATGCACGGGTTGCTATGGAGACGCAGAGAGCTGCCGAATTTACAGTAATGGGGTTTGCTTCGGCGCTTTCTCCTGTCCTCCGCCATGCCAGCCTCTCTCTCCCCAGGCCAAATTCCACCCGACACTTCCCATTTCTTATCGTGTTATATGCAGGGGTTATCCCCATCTATCGCCTGAAGAATGACCCCCGACCTGTAAGCTGAGGCCATATGCTTCCAGGACATCCTATTAACACTCAGCCTTCATTCCAGTGCTGTACGCCGAGAGGCTTCGGAGGCCGAGGGACAGCTAGGAGTAGTGCGTGCCCGGGCATCAGGACCCACGGCGCGGCAGTGCGGGTGCCATGCCCGGCCTGGCCTGGGCAGTGAATGAGTGGGGTTTATCCCACGTGGCACCAGCACAGAGCACAGCTTGAATTTCATTACAAAGGCATCGTCTGAAAAGAAGGCCTGCAGCGAGGCGTGCATGTCACGCAGGCCTGAAAGGTGCGTGCTGACTGGCTTCTCGCCGCTTTCAATCGCATCATGTATTGAATTGCAGCATTTGCATAGCGCCTCATACCCCGGCATGATCTCGAAGCACTTTTGGTAGAAAGAGTAGGAGCCCACTTTATTCGCTGGGAGTGGTTGGTAGGCAGTGGCCTATCAGGGAAGTTTTTTGGTGTTATGAGAGGTCTAGCGGGGTGCTCCAAACCAAACGTGGAAAAAGTAGCTGCACACAGGGTTGTTTTGGGATCAAAATCGGCCCGGGCACAGCAAAAAAAACAAGCATTGGCATAGCCAATAGGTCTCGCCTTAGGGACCTTATACGTGTTTAGCCATGCAACAGTTGCATAACTAAATACTTATAAGGTCCCAAAAGCGAGACCTATCGGCTATGCAAAGCGGCCGTGAGGCAGCGAAAGTAAAAGTGATCATGATCAAACATCAAAGCGGCCGTGCGGCCGCTAAAGTGAAAGTACTTGCTGTAAATCGCGGCGCGCGCGCCCACGCACATGCACTGTAGCTCTAGGCTGGCCTGGTAGCACTTTTTGGAGCTCTCTCAATAAGTCTCGCCAGACCAGCGCATGCGCTGGGTCAGGCGAGACCTAAAAAGTGGCCCACATTTGCGTGTTGCCTTTCTTCTAAACACTGCTTCAGCTAAGTTTTATGAAAAGAAAGGGGGTGAGGGCATCTTTTATTAACTTCACTTAGATAAAAAAAAAAATGCACAGATTAGTTGACATTGCTGAGCCACACATGAATGCAAGTGAAACCACTTCTTCTCAAGCCCCCTGTCCCCGCTTAATCAGCATACATTAATGGGCTGGTCCAGCAAGAAAAAGGGAGTGACCACTGTAGGAAGGTGGATATCTGACTATGGTTACCCCCAACTTTTTGCCTAGTGTCTAGCTGGTTTTTCGACTTAGTTGGCCTGAGATCCTGCCATTCAGGGTCTCAGGCTGTTTGCTCTCTCTTTAAAATGGACTCCATGGACCCTAGGTACATACACAATTGGTAAGGATCACCTTATTGGACCCTGTACAGTGTACCCTAGGTACCCAGGGCATAGGTGTACCCTAGGCCTCCCAGGGGCTGCAGCATGTATTATGCCACCCCTGGTCTGGCCTTCCAATCAGACACAACTGGCTGATCACTCAGCTGGGGCAAGGTCGCGTAATCACCCCTTGCTTAGATATAGTATACCTATATCTACCCTTAAAATAGACACATGTGTACCTATCAGCCACTCCTATGGCAGGCCTTAACAATCCTGGAGGCAGAGTGCTTGGTAACATGTGAGATGGTGCTCTAGCATGAGCTGAGCCTGTCTGCAGCTTTCGGCACCATGTCCTTATAGCTGTTCTATGATATAGCCTACCATATACTCTTAAAGTGCCTTATAATCTTAAACGGTTATGGTAACTATGGTTTGGCTTTATCAAAACATGTCGTGTAAGGTGTCTAACACTTTGGAATAATACCCCCATACCATTTCTGGTGATGAGGATATTATTCCCCCCTTCTAGAGGGAGAGACATGTTAAAATCCTACTTTGCTGTTTAACTCTAACCAAAGCCTCAGCATCACAAAATGGATGCTGCTGCCACAGACACGAGTCTGACCTCCTGCTGCTGGGAGTGATCCCGGCAAGGGAGGCCTGGACAATAGGTTTCCTGCTTGGGGAGGTGCTAGCACCTCCCCAGACAGACTTTAGTGTATTGGGGCAGGGAGGGCTGAAAGGAATGAGACATGCCTGGGGCACACAAGGTGTCCCATGCATAGTCCAGTTCAAACCGGTGCTGGGGCACTCCAGCCCCAGTCCTGGCGCGAAACTGGACAAAGGGAAGGGGGTGTAACCACCCCCCTCCCAGGTCCCACCCATAAGGCGTGACCTAGCAGGCAACCCAGCCCCCCATGTTAGTATAAGAGTGGTAGCTGGGCCCCAGGAGATTAGATTATCCTGAACCTGCAACTTGAACAGAAACTCTGGACCTTCGACATTCGACGAAAGAAGAAGACTGAAGAATCTCCCTTGTGGCCAAAGAGTGGCTACCCTGTGCAAACAGGCACCATCAAGAGACTACCCTTTGCTTTGCTGAAGTTCTACGAGGGACCGATTGCAGAACCTTGACTTCCAGACTTCTCCGACCCTGATCCACATCCACAGCCGAGCTGAGATCCGTGGAGGCGACGAGAGACGTGGGACCGGCTACCTGGGAAAAGTGGCGAGTATCTTCCAGCGCAGCTTCTGAGGCACCCTCGAAGTTGTGCACCGGGGATTGAGAAGCCCCAACCCCAAGCACCATCTGCACCGAAGATCAGCCCCCCACACTCCACGAGTCCTGCGTGGGGCCCTTCTGCATTTTCCTGCTTGCCGCGTCTGTCCGGTTGCTTGCCCATTGGCTAGCGGCCTTTGTGACGACACACCTTGAAATCTTCACTGCTGGTTTCGCTCCTCCAGACTGGCTCCCGCTTCTTTGCAAAAGAGAAGCACCCCAGACCTTCCTGGTCTGCACCAGAAGCAAGTCCTCTGTTCTTCGTGGGTTCCGCTTGCCAAGGCTTGGTGAGTCCTAGTTCGACTTCGACGCCGCCGACAGCAAGAGCCTTCGTGGGACAGCTCGCCTCCTGGTCCTGGTTGTCCTCGACGTCTCCTGGTACCCGTGGCTGCAGCGACAAGCTTCACCTTTTACCTGCAATCTTCACGACATCGCCTGGTTCCTTCCTGGTTCCACGTGGTCACTGGCTGGTGACCTTGACTCTGTCCCTTCTGCTTGCAGGTATCCTCTCTTCTTGATCCCAACCTAGGGATCCACCGGACACTCTTCACTGACTGCCTGTCAGCAACTTTCCTTCAGGCATCCATAGAAGCCCACGACGAAACCCAACGCAAGTTCACACCTATGCACCCGCAGCCCGTGGGCTAGGTAACTTGGGTACTTCGGCGCTCACAAGGGTAGTGACTATCCTAGGGTCTAGTTTCCGAGTCTCGACTCTCTAGCTGCTTCAGAAGTGTCCTTAAACTGCTTATTTCAGAAATGTACTATTTCTATCGATTATACGCATTACGCGTGAGTGTTTCCACTCTGCACCTGAATCCCGTGGGCCTCCCACTTCCTAACTGTTGCTAGTGTAGTGTAGCCCCAGCGATTCCCTAGGCCTAGGCCTATCCTATTTCCGTGACAGTGGTCCTTATACCACTTCTTTAGTATATGGTTTGCGTGGCCCCTAGGGCCTAACTGTATTACTTACCTGTGTGACTTAATGTATGCTTGAATAAGACTGTGTTGTACTTACCTCTAATCTCATAAAGAGTGCTGAGGGTTTGACTAGAATAAATACACTTTATTTTATATATATATATCTGTTGTGGTGTCCTTTCATTTGGTATTCAAGGGATTATATATGGTATCACAGCTGGCTTCACATGCCATTCAGAGTTTAGCCTAAGACTGCTCTTGTCCATGCTACCACTAGGATAGCTGGTCTATAAGGTTGACTTTACAACCAATCACCATAAGGGTTGTTTGGACTGATATAAGGTGTACACTAGAACTAGTGACATCATACATCAGGCCAACTTCTCACAACCACCTCCACCCATCTGCCTCTACAAAGGTCACTCAGGCACCCACTGGGCCGCTGGTGGCATCCGAACAGCACAGACAGCCCCAGGCTGCCCAAAAAAACAGCCCACAGCTGGAACTCGGCTACCGGCATTTCAGCCATTTCCCGGTTACCAATCCTACTTGACTGCACATATGTACGGAGGGAAGTGAAGAGGAGTAAGAGGGCTACAGTCACATCCTGGGTCAACTTCCGATACTACCCATCACTGAGTAAGAGATGAAACCATGTGTATGTGTTTAGTACAGGCCTAGCTGGGAAGCAAGGGAGCGTGCACAGTGGGCGAAGGCCCAACAGTTCAACACTCATGGTGGACAGGAGGGAGGTAGCTGAAAGTCATCCCTGTGTGTGGTGGCGGTGCCCATTTAAGAGATGAGGCTTCGGTTTGTTTCCTGTCTTGTAGTAGGGTTTGGCCATTTCTGTTGGTGATGGGAAAGTTCTTCCAGATCCTGGGAGAAGAGATGGAAAGGCCCTGCTTTCTGGTCCTATATTTCCTGCTTCGGTCTGTTTCGGGTTTGTGATGCCCTGGCTCCTGTATGGCGGTGACAACTTGAGGTTTGTTTCTTGGCCAGGTATTTACCGTCTTTGTTACTAGAGGCTTGATGTGATTTACCAGCTCTTGAAGACCAGGCGTTGGAGGAAAGCCCGTGATTTTCATTGAGCACAGAGGTGTGAGAAAGTGCCATCTTTCTTGCATTGTATGCCCCCACTTTTTGCTGAATTGCTGATGTACTTTGACTGAGTGTTCCCTGGGCTCCTGCCAATCAGGTACCCAGGGCCTGTGTTCCTTCCCTAAAAACTGCATGAAGCATAAACCCAATTGGCATCTCTGGCCACATGTCAGCCCCTGGTAAATGGTACCCTAGGTACCCAGGGCCTTGTGACCAGAGAAGGCCCCTAAGGGCTGCAGCACTTATTGTACCACCCTTAGAGGCCCTGTACCCTGACACACACACACTGCCTTTGCAGGCTGAGTGTCTTGGTGCAGAACAAAACAGAGAGTCGACATGGCACACATCCCTGTGTGCCATGCTCACAAACACACTGCCCTGGCATACCTCAGTCACCCCTAGCTGGGTGCACTATGCCAGTGGTGTGGGTACAAGGGCATGAGCCCTGTACCCCTACAGTCCCCAGGTCCATTCCTGGGCACTGTAAGTGCAGTGCTGCCATTAAGAGTATATGGTGCTGGGACGTCGTCATCGCGTACTCCACAGCACCATGATGGCTGCACTGAAGACTGAGAAGTTTGATATAAAACTTCTCAGCACATTAAACCCATACTGATGCCAGTGTGGGATTTAATGTAAGATGCACGACAGAGGGCAACTTAGAGTTGCCCCCTGAACCTAACCTATAATCCACGTCCTGTCTGAGAGGTTGCCTAGGCTGCCACACAGCAGACATGTTGCTGGACCCCTGGGTAGAGAGCCATAAGCTCTCCTGGGCCTGCAACAATGCACATCCTGGGCAAGGTGATAGGTCTCCTCCCCCAGGATGGGCAGGGGAAGCTTCAAAGGCATGCCGCCTTTGTGCGCTTCTCTAGGCCACTTGCTGTACTCAGCAACTGGCCCCCACCGGTTCTGACCCCCACTCTGGCGGGAGGACTGGCGGGAAAGCCCAAGTGAGGAAAGGGGGTGTGCCCGCCTCTGCCAACCCCACCCCTCAGGAGGGTGAGGCGAGGTGAAGCACATCTCCGGGCTCTCGCCATCTTGAATATGGGGAGCCCTGCCCAATCAGGAGTAGGCTCCTGCCCCCTCCCACTGGAGAGTGGCAGGATAGGAGGTGTACCCACCCCAGGGAAGGGACCCATTGGTCCCTGCCCTTTACCTACCTGTAACGCCCCTAAATTTAGTATTTAGGGGCACCCTGAACCTTCCTTCCTCAGATCCCGAATCCGAAACAAGCAAGAAGAAGAAGAAGAAAGAAGACCTGCCGTGCAGCTGCTAACAAGAGGAAGACACCAACTGACTTGGCCCCAGCCCTACAGGCCGGTCGACCCTCGAACCTGCTCCTGCTAAAACCCGGCGTCTCCAGTGGTCAGCAACCCCAAAAACCCCGGAGGACCTCACTGCCTTGTGACTCTGGGGCTCCCACGAGCAGTGGTTCTGCTCAAAGCAAGTAACAAGCCCCTGGTGGCCAACCAGGAACCCTTGACTCCTGCACACTCTGCACCCGCCAAGCCTGGCCTGTGCCGGAATGGACAAAGACACCACAAGGACATCCCCCCGGCGACTGTGACCCAGAATCCAGCACCCAAGGACCCACCTCGACGCTCCTGACGACGCCTGCAGCCTCAGAACCAGGGACCCCTCCAACCTTGCAGCCTTTGTTCGTCTTAGAGCTTCTCCATTGAAATCCATTGAGCGCCCGACGGCTCAAAAGCACCCTGCACCCAGCTGCCCGAGTGCCCCTGGGAGTGCAACCTCTGTCCTATTTTTCTTCCCCACTTGCCCTGAGTGAGTGACCAGGAGCCCAGCTCCCACAGCCGTGTGGCCTGCCTGCTAGCAGCCACCAACCAAAGGCCCCCTGCCCGCCATAGGCTAACATTGGGCCTAACTCTCTCTGCACCCGGCTGCCCCTGTGCCGCTGAGGGTGTAACACCTGTACCTACCTGACCCTGGGAGACCCTTGAGTCTATGCCTAGAACCTTAACTCTGCCAGTCAAGTACTTACCCAAAAGCCGATAACTCACTTTTCCTCCATAGGGTAACATTGACTGGTTTCACTTGGAAATTCTTCTGTGTCGAGTTTTGAAACTTTAAAATATTCACTAAAAATCAACCGAACAACGAAAACTAAATGACTCACCTGTTATCAGGAGAGATCCCAGTGCTGGATCGTGGTGCCCAGCAATGATCCTGTAAAGTAATTACAACCGTACTTACCAATAACTTGATTTTCCGCTATAGGATAACATTGCCTGGTTTTTGCCAGAAATTCTTCTAAGTGTCGATTTTTGAAAAAAACAAATATTCCTTAAAAATCGCCTGTATAACAAAAACGATTTCTTTCAACTGTTTACGGGAGATGCACCAGTGCTGAATCCAGGATCTGGCACTGAGTAAGAAAAAGTAACGATAACCCTACTTACCTGTTAAGTGAATTTCCTCCCATAGGATAACATTGGTGATTCTATGTGAAAAAGTTTCTAAGAGTCAACTTTTGAAATGCAATAATATTCCTTAAAAATCATACCTTTAACCAAAACACAGTTACTCACATGTTTCCAGGAAATGTCCCTGGACTGAATCTAGGATCCAGTCCTGTGGTTAGAAAAGTAATCCAAAAAGTAATTAATTGCATGTATTAAGAAATTCCCATTGAGCTCAATGTTATAATTGTGTTTGAATTGTGTTTCCTATTGCAACAACTGTAACTACTGTATTCAAAAGTCTATTGCCTATTGAAAGTATTTAACTAAAGCATCTCATTCTGAGAAAGTATATTTTGATACCTACTTGTGGTTCTAAAATAAAACTATATATTTTTATATACAAACCATTGACCTAGAGTTCAGTTCTTGAGTGTGTGAGACCATTTGCTGACTGAGTGTGTACAACAAATGCTTTACACTGTCCTCTGATACTGCCTTACTGCTGGACCAAGCTACCACTTTAGAGAGTAAGGTTATATCTAACTTTAGCCTCTGCCAAACCTCTGGAGACTGTGGACTCTGTACACTCTGTACCTATTTGGGGACAGTATATACAGAGCTACTTTCTTACAAGAGGTGATGTGGTCCAACTTCTTCTTGCCCTTGATGATGCTCTTTTGTGGGGTGCCTTTCAGGGGGGCCAGAGTCTTATAAGGGAGGCCATGGGGCAGAACACTGCATGCATCGAAGTGGGACCAGGGTTTCCACAGTTTTTTCTTTTTAGTCTGTTTTTTTAAATTAGTGTCCAGAAGAAAGGATTTCTCTTTCTGCAGGAGGGAATGCTGGTATTATGCTGTCTTGGCTTTTCTAGTGATGTGTCTTTGAAAGTGATGTCTGTAGGGGCCGAATCCAAGCAATTCAGCATTCTTTGTGAGCTTGGGTTGAAACAGACATGGTTCCTGTTGGATAGCCTGGCTTGAAACTGCTGTTGTTTGAAAGAGTTGGTGAACAGGCGGAATTCAGCATTTAAAGATTTGCAATTTATGTAGGTATACTTAACAGCTATGTGTGGATTAGCTCCGGGCAGGTTTTAATCACTGAATGCCATTGGAAGAGGAGATTTTGTGTGTTGTTGGGTGTCATCAGCATATTAATAAATCTTGATATTATCATCAGTGAGGATGACTACGAGGGATTTCATGTAGAGGCTGAAGATAATGGCAGAGAGGTGGGATACTCTGCATAAAACTGATTATTTCTGGGATATTCCAGTTCCTATATGTACGAGTCAATCACAGTTGCTCGGGGAGGATGTGAGTTTTCGGAAGACTATTGTGGATAAGCCCCTGGCCTTTTCCAGGGTGTTAATCAGTGTTTGATGGACCATCCTGCTGAAGGCAGCAGAGAAGTTGAGTAGATCCAGGAGGCGGGGAAGATTTATGTCATTGAGAAGGACATCATCAACTTCTCAAGGACTAGCGGCCGCTGCTGCAGTGTGGTCTGAAGTCTGTTTGGAGGTCGTATTGAACATTATACTTGCTGGTCTATTCTTGTAGTTGGTTTGAAATGGGTGAAAGAGTGAATTTTGGCAGTGTAATTTGGGTCCAGTTTTGAAGGCGTCCCAGAAGGTTCACTGCTTGATGGAAGCATTGGCAATGCTGAGGACATATGCAAGGGCATCTACTTGCACAGATTTAACAGTGGAAGAAGGCAGAATGGTATCTTCATTGCAGGCAACCTTTAGTCATTAAAGAATGTTGGTGGCTTCAGCATATGGCAGGAACTTGAAGGCAGCCCACAAGGGGGTCGAGCGAGGTGGAGAGGGTGTATGTCTGGTTTGTGTTGTCGATGAGGAATATAATGTTGAGCTTCTCAATGAAGAGCGGAATGATGCTGTTGCATGTTTCAACTGCTTGTGGGATTGGAGAGACATGTAAATAACTGATGCAATGCTTAACGACTTTAAAGTGGTTTTTGGCTGCTTTGTAATGTTTACCATTTTATTAATGAACGAGTTGGTGAACAAGGTGGTGATGAGCCATATACCTGCAACCATAGTGCTTTGTGTTGGTGAGGTCAACTGGGACTGTGGTAAATACTTTTCATCCCCTTTTTTTGTCTGCAAATGACACACTTGTTCCTAAGTATACCAGAGGACAAAGGGAGTAGGTGTGGAGTGGCATGCTCTCAGTGTACTGTTGACTTCTATATGTTTTTTCAGAGTTATGTTGTGGCATCCCACGATTGTGGCTTCCCCCTAAACCTAGCCCCCCTAAACCAATTATTTACTCATCTAGACTTTAGAATAAGCTGTATAGTACTAGCTTGGAGAGATCTCTTACCAGGAAATCCCATATTGCTTTTCCCCCACTAAGGCCGGGATCAAGCGATGGCCATTAGAAAAGCTTGGCTGCTGCTGCGTCCTCTGGGAACATTGGAGCTGTACTGCCCTATAAATAAGTATCTGCTGACTCTGAGGGAAAAGAACAATGGTGACTGTTTTGATGTGCCTCAAGGACAACTCCCACTGACCCTACCCTAGCACCACAAGACCCTGCAGCAAGCTGACTGTGAACAACCCAAGACGTGCTTCGTCTGGGAACCAGGGACGTGCTGAGATTATCAGCTGGTGGTGCGCCTGCACTGCTCCTAGACCGGCCTGACATTGTAGAAACTGGTTATAGCCCCATTTCCTGCATATTAGGCCCCTTAACATTAGGTCTTAAGGCAGTGTCATATTGTCTGGGGCTTGTGTGCCTTGATCTCACAGCTATCAATCAATCAATCATTTGTGGAGCGCACTACTCACCCGTGAGGGTCTCAAGGCGCTAAGGGGTGGGGATGGGGGGGGCAGCAGCTATAGGTCAAACACCCAGGTCTTGAGGCGTCTCCTGATGGTCAACAGTTCCTGGGTGTGGTGCAGGTGGGCTGGGAGGGTGTTCCATGTCTTTGCGGCGAGGTGGGAGAATGATCTGCCGCCGGTGGTCATGCGGGAGATGCCTGGGACGGTGGCGAGGGCAAGGTCGGCGGAGCGAAGCTGGCGGTTTGGGGTGTAGAAGGACAGTCGTTAGTTGAGATATGCTGGTCTGGCGTTGTGGAGAGCTTTGTGAGCGTGGGTGAGGAGTTTGAAGGTGATCCTCTTGTTGACCGGGAGCCAATGCAGATCTCTTAGGTGGGTGGTGATGTGGCTGTGGCGGGAGTGAGGCGTGCGGAGGCGTTCTGTATGCGTTGGAGTTTCTTCTGGAGTGTGGTCGAGGTTCCTGCGTAGAGGGCATTGCCGTAGTCCAGCCTGCTGGTGACAGGGGCCTGGGTGACCATTCTCCTGGTTTCGGTGGGGATCCATCTGTAGATCTTGGGAGCATTCGGAGGGTGTTGAAGCAGGAGGAGGAGACAGTGTTGACTTGCTCGGTCATAGAGAGCGTTGAGTCCAGAATGAGCCCCAGATTGTGTGCATAGTTTGTGGGTGTCGGGGCAGCTCCCAGCGATGTCGGCCACCAAGAGTCGTCCCATGTGGAGCAGGGGAACCCGAGGATGAGGACCTCAGTTTTGTCTGAGTTCAATTTCAGTCGGCTGGTCTTCTTCCAGTCTGCAACGGCCTTCATTCCTTTGTGGAGGTTGGATTTGGCGATGTCCGGACCTTTGGTGAGGGAGAGGATCAGCTGTCTGTCGTCGGCATACGAGATGATGTTGAGGTGGTGTGCTCGGACGATGTTGGCGAGCGGTGCCATGTAGATGTTGAACAGGGTCGGACTGAGGGATGATCCTTGGGGTACGCTGCAGGTGATCGTGGTGGCTTCGGATCGGAACGGGGGGGAGGTGGACTCTCTGGGTTCTGCCAGTGAGGAAGGAGGTTATCCAGTCCCGGGTTTTGCCCCGGATCCCTGCGTCGTGGAGACGTGTTCGCAGGGTGTGGTGGCAGACGGTGTTGAAGGCGGCCGAGAGGTCCAGGAGGATGAGGGCCCCGGTTTCTCCTTTGTCCAGTATGGTCCTGATGTCGTCAGTGGCGGCGATGAGAGCGGTCTCGGTGCTGTGATTGCTGAGGAAGCCGGATTAGGAGGAGTCCAGGACGTTGTTCTTCTCTAGGAAGTTGGTCAGTTGTCTGTTGGCGGTCTTTTCGATGACCTTTGCCCGGAACAGGAGCAGGGAGATGGGTCGGAAGTTCTTGAGGTTCTTTGGGTCCGCCTTGGGTTTCTTGAGGAGGGCGTTGATCTCGGCGTGTTTCCAGCTCTCTGGGAAGGTGGCGGTCTCGAAGGAGCTGTTGATGATCTTTCGGAGTTGGGGTGCGATGATGGAGCTTGCCTTGTTGAAGATGTGGTGGTGGCAGGGATCGGAAGGTGAGCCAGAGTGGATGGTGTTCATGATTTTGAGGGTGTCTTAATCGTTGACGTTGGTCCAGGATAGCAGAAGGTCGGCGTGTTTGGTGGGTGTTGGGTCAGGGGGGTCGACATCTGTCATCGGCACCTGGGTGTCGAAGCTGTTGTGGATGTCTGCGATCTTGCGGTGGAAGAAGGTAGCCAGGGAGTCGCAGAGTTCTTGTGACAAAGGTATGTCATTGGAACTGGAGCTGGGGGTGGCGAGTTCTTTCACGATGTTGAAGAGCTCTTTGCTGTTGTGAGCGTTGTTGTTGATACGCTCCTAGAAGGAAGTTCTTTTGGCGGATCGGATGAGTTGGTGGTGTATGCGTCTGGCGTTCATAAGGGCTGCGTGGTTGTCTGGTCATTGCGCCATTGCTTCTCAAGTCTTCTGCAAGTGTGCTTGGAGTTCTGGAGGTCGGCGTTGAACCAGGTGGCTCTCGTGTCGGTGCGCATGTTGGAGGGTTTCTCGATCGGGGCGAGGCTGTTGGCGCAGTCGTCGATCCATTGCCTGAAGTTGTGGGCTGTTGCGTCGGTCTCGGAGGGCTCGGGTGGAGGGTTTCAGGCGAGTGTGGTGATGAGCTGGTCTTCAGTGACTCTTTTCCAGTTGCGGTGCGGGATACGTTGCGGTTGGTTGTGTGCGGTGTGTTTCTCGAAGGAGAAGTGGATGCAGTGGTGGTCGGTCCAGTGGAGTTCGGTGTGTCACTGAAGGAGACGTGGTCGCTGGCGGAGAAGATGGGGTCGAGCATGTGTCCAGCAGGGTGGGTGGGTGTTGTGATGAGTTGTTTGAGTCCGAGGTTGGCGAGGTTGTCGATCAGTGTTGTGGAGTTTCTGTCGTTGGTGTTCTCGAGGTGGAAATCCAGGTCTCCGAGGAGGATGTAGTCTGTGGAAGCGATGGGCTGCGTGCTTATGAGGTTGGCGATGGATTCGCTGAACTGTGGTCGGGGTCCCGGGGGTCTGTATACTTGGGTTCCTCTGAGGGTGGTGGTGGTGTTGTTGACGTGGATCTGGAAGTGTAGGTGTTCGGCCGTGCTGAGGGTGTCTTCGGTGCTGGTGGAGATTCTGATGGTGTTCCTGTGGATGATGGCGATTCCTCCTCCTGGTTTGTTGTTGTTCCGGTCCCTGCGTGTGATCTTGTAGCTGTCCGGAATGGCTATGGCTGTGTCCGGAGCCGAGGAGGTGTTCTTCCAGGTCTCTGTCAGGAAGGCGACGTCCAGGGCGGATGATTCGAGTAAGTCCCAGAGTTTGATGGTGTGCTTGTGGACTGAGCGGGTGTTGAGCAGTATGCAGCTGAGATGGTTGTGGCCTGTGGTGTTGGGATGGGCAGGACGTGCTGGTGTGCGCTGGCTGGTGTAGCTGCGTTTGCAACATATGAAAGGTCCGTGGGTGAGCTTTGGGGTGGCCTGGAAGCAGGTGGAATTACGTCCGGCGTTGAGTGCGTGGAGGGTGTTGGCGTTGTAGCGGCGATGGGTCCTTTGGAGCTCGCGGGGGCCAGGGGGTTTGGCGCTGGGCGCGGTCCAGGCACGGACGGGCGCAGACGGGCTTGTCTTAGGTGCGCAGCGGTCGGCGTTTGTAGGAGAGGGGGAGGGACGAGCAGCTGGGAGGCGGGGCGGGAGGCGGGGTGAAAGCGGCGGGAAGAAAACAAGAACGCAACGAGGGGGCAACCAAGAGGAAGACCTGAAAATAAGCGAAATGGGCACAAATAGGATGATACACGCTCAGGAAAAACAGTACAAGGCACTGTAATGCAAAAGGCTTACACAGGAAAAAACGGGCTGAGGGTGGGCTCGAACCCTACCACGGAGGGCTGGCTATTTACACCAAATCAGTGCACCTGGTGGTTCCAGGGTCATCATGGAGTGGTAGGAACCTAGCCCTAAAACACAGTTGCCTACTTACTAGCTAGGAATAAGTGGAAAGATTCTGTATCCCCTGTCCCGTTGGTGCCCTGCCACCCACAAAATTGTTCAGTGGTTCATCTTTTACAAGCTACAGGGCCCTAAAGTCTGCAGCTTCAGGAGCTCTAATGTGAAACCTAAGCCAGTTTCTACACCTAAAGCCCTGCCCCGTCTTTGAATATGGGTGAAGCCAGCCGGTGATGCTCAGACTCTCTCCATTATCTCTACTTTCACCTAGGGCAGGTGATGACTTGGGAGTAGAGGTAGAAAGTCTGATACAATTGAAGAAATCTGTCTAGCCCCTTCGGCCATTGAGCAACTCCATCAAAGTAAAAGAGATGAGGCCCAAATGTCTCCAGAGAAAGCTGGGAGTTCATGATATTTCCACGGGGGGGGGTCGAATGCATTGTCCCAAATAGTCCCAAATGTTATTGTGGTTAGAAAGTCTTAAGTTTTAAGCACTTTAGAATGTGGGTCGTTTCTTGCTCTGAGAATGTGCTAGAAGCTTCTGCTTTGCAGTCAATTTTAATTGCCTTAAATTTATTTTATATCGATAAAGACCTATTATTTTTAACGCATTACATTTGGCTGGATATTGAATTTCTTTTGTGTAATCACTGTGACCCCCTCTTTGAGTAATTTTCTATCTACTAGACTTGGAAAGTCAAGCAAGCAAAGGGAATAACTTGCTTATCCATTGGCGTGGAATAGTATATAGTACTTGGGATTCTGTAATCCTTGTATGAGTGCACGTCTCTAGTTTCTTTATAATCTGTGACTAGTGATGCACTCACTCACAAATTATAAAGAAAAGACGTCAGAATTTGACTATTATAATTTACTGCAGTCAAGTTCTGACTTCACAATGCCTGCTGCCAGAGCCAGCAGCCAAGATGAAAAGCAGGTCAGGTAGTGGCGCATAATTGAAGCAGCTGTTTAAAGTAACGAAAAGGGAACATTGCTTTTATTTCTTCTGCTCTATTTGAATAGCTTGCAATGACAAGCAGAGAGAATGTTTTTTTTTTTGCCCTCCTTAGAAACAGAAAAGCTAGAATCTTTCTGTATGTTTCTACACATTCAAAGCTATTTCAGCTTTATTCTTTTTGAATGACTTGTATTGGAACAGTTTCCAATATCTGTTTGCAACGAATATTCAATGTTATGAGGTGTTTTGATATGTTTAATTTTACACAAGAGGTTTTATTTTCATTCTTCATATTTGCAAGCATGCTCGCTTTTTCATATGAGAGAGCTACGCACTAAGATTTTAAATTGTTTGTGAGGAAGGTGATGGTGTGACAATGTATTATATGGGATATGGGTGTTTGCCTGGAGGGTTGTGTTCAATACCCTCCAAGAGCTTGCGTTGGCAGGTGTGCTTGCCGTGAGTGGTACGTTTTATCTTGCTTACTGTTGGACATTGTATCGCGCTATTTTGCAGAAGGGATCCTCGCCCTATTTTAACAAAAGTCTCCTTTTTAGGTCGAGGGACCATCCGGTCTGCCGAAGGCAGAACCGGAAGTCCGGAGATCTTATGTTTCTGAGAGTGGCTCTTTAGCCCGCCTCTCTTTTTGGCTCTCCTCCATTGGCTGGCTTCCTAAACGGAGGCCAGCCATTGGAGGAGAGAGCCGTCCCTCCAAATAGGCTCCGTCTTTTTCAGATTCGGGGGCGTGTTCCATGCTCTTCTTTCCACTTTTTAGCCACGCCCCTTTTTAGGCGTGTTTTTCTCTCCTCCAGCCAATGGCAAGAGGAGAGAAAAAGAAACACGCCCCCAAATCTGAAACCGCCGCTGCGTTTCTCCGAGGCATTTCTGCTTTGCCTCGGAGAAAGGCAGTGGTGTGCTTAGGCAGTGGTGTGCTTGTTAATGCTTGTTGTTTTTTCAGAAGGGGTTTTGAGTCTGAACATTTTTTGGAGCTCTGCACAAAACAATGTAGAATCAGGTGCACACACTATTTGCACCCAGTTTTGCATATCACACTTATTACTGGGGGAAACAACTCGTAATATGGTACAAACGCCAACTGATAAAATGCTTTCATAT
This sequence comes from Triturus cristatus, assembly GCF_964204655.1. Lineage (NCBI taxonomy): Eukaryota > Metazoa > Chordata > Amphibia > Caudata > Salamandridae > Triturus > Triturus cristatus. The sequence continues at coordinate 176,718,273 of NC_140579.1, read as the reverse complement.
TCTTAAGGCATTTCAGCACTGAGAATGTGGCCGTAGGCTTTTAAAAAATATATTTTTTTTTTACTTGAAAAGTGCTTGTATCCCGCCCCTCTCCATGTATCTTCCTGTACAACGTTTGAAATGCTTTGAGATGTGCGACTAAGTTGTTTTCCCTTCACTAGATGTCCATCTTGCCTCAGCGGACGTGATGGGGCGGTTTCTGTTTTGCTGTGCACCCATGGGCCCCAGTCTTGAGTGGGTCCCTGTGAACGCCGCTACTCACCCGTCCCCTTCTTATGACTGTCGGTCAGTACCCTCAAGGCCGCCTTTATTTAGAGTGCACGGTCGCCCGTACTAGCGGAGCCCCTGTCGACACCGGAAACGGTATTCTGCAATGTGGTGATGCTCGCGGACCTCTTCCGGGTCACCGGGTGCCCAATATCAACGCCCAGAGTACATGCCGAAAGCAAACAAATGTAGCCCTCCGTATGCCTTTCTTTTAAAAACCGTTTAAGACTTGAAAAACCAGAGCGAAAGAGCTTGCTTAGCAGAGGGGATTGATTTATCGACACAAAGCAGAAAGTCCTGCGCTATCTTCTGACCCTGCCTGCGGGCCAGATTAGATTTTACTTCGAGATTTCAGGTGCGCCTTTAATGAAGCCGGCGCAGACATACCTGCTGGCTACGTGGAGCAATTGCCTCCGTCTTCTGGATGACACTGTGAAATTACCCGCGGAAGGAATGCATTGTGTGCGGAGACAGCAGCTCCCGTTTTTAAGCGCCCCCCGCCAACCCCCAACAAATCACTTCAGTGCCTTTTCAGTAAATCGTCTGCAGTTTTAATTTCCTCTGAGACTGTCGGTGACTCACGCCTTCTACTTTAAACCCCTACTGTTTGTAGGAAGCCAAAATGCTGTAGGCAGCCGGGGCTGGAACCTGTAGTTCAACTGGGAAGACTTTAGCAGCCTGTTGGTGTTGCTGCTTTCACGCCCTTGTGTGATGTCCATCTCTTCTTTGTGTTCCTAATCCTGTTAGGGGTTTCTCGTTGGGTGGTAAGAGGCTAATGCAGATAACGTCCAAGAACCCCCGGATGCGTAAATTTGGCTGTTATAAAGCGACCCAAGCTACTTCATATCAAACAAATGTATTTTCACAAACCGTACTGGTGCAAGATGAGCGCTGAATAGAGGAGGCCGAGGTAAACACACAACAAAAGGCACAAACAACGCTCGTTTGCCAAGTGACGCAATTTGAAGGAAGCAAAGCTTTGCTAGAAAAGACAATGAGACCATTAATTATATATACAGAGACCAGCAGTCAGCAGACGTCATCAGTGTGTGTGTGTGTGTGTGTGTAGCTTTTTTTGGAGGTGGCTCTGTGTGGGTGGCTCTATTTGTGTGTGGGTTGCTCTATGTGAATAGCTCTGTGTAGGTGGCTCTGTGTGTGTGGGTGGCTTTGTGTGTGTGGCTGTGTGGGTGCAAATGCAATAGGTCTCGCATTTGAGAGAGATTAAGCTATTGACATTGTAAATAACAATGCCGTTTCTTTAAATGTTTTAAAAATAAAAACAAACAAAAATGTCATGAGCAATGCCAATAGCTCTAACTTTAACAATGCCGAGACCATTGCAACTTCACTCTCTCTCACTCACTACCTCAATCACTCTCTATCTCACTACCTCAATCTTTCTAGCTCACTAACTCATTTTCACTCTCTCTTTCACTACCTCTCTCTCTATCTCACTACATCACAACATCACTCTATGCTTATATATCACTACCTCACAACATCCCTCTCCCTCACTACCTCACTCTTTCACTACCTCACTCTCTCTATCTCACTACCTCACTCTCTATCTACCTCACTCTCTATCTCACTACCTCACTCTCTCTCACTACCTCACTCTCTACTTCAATACCTCACTCTCTCTCTCTCACTACCTCACTCTCTCTCTGCTAATGTAATAGGTATCACATATGCAAAAAAAAAGCTAATGCCAATAGAAATGACAATGCCATTTATTTAGGGATACAAAAATAATAAAAAAATAATGAGCAATACCAATAGCTCTACCTATAATATTGCTGAGACCATTGCATTGTAAATGCTTGTTAAATAATTACCTACTCACTTTCGCTAGATCTGGCCCCCGGTGCCTGCAGCTGAAGCCGGGCTCCGCCTGATATTGCTTCCTGATAGCAGAGCCGGCGAGCGGCGGCCATTGCTGGGTCAGCGCTCTAGTTTCAGCAAGTACTTAAGCCCATGCTGACGCGACCGCGCAGCAGTGTTTGCCTGGAGGGTTGTGTTCAATACCCTCCAGGAGCGTGTGTTGGCAGGGGTGCTTGCCGTGAGTGGTAAATACGTTTTATCTTGCTTACTGTTGGACATTGTATCGCGCTATTTTGCACAAGGGATCCTCGCCCTATTTTAACAAAAGCCTCATTTTTAAATAATTACCTACTCACTTTCGCTAGATCTGGCCCCCGGTGCCTGCAGCTGAAGCCGGGCTTCGCCTGATATTGCTTCCTGATAGCAGAGCCGGCGAGCGGCGGCCATTGCTGGGTCAGCGCTCTAGTTTCAGAAAGTACTCGCCGGCGCGCCGAAGGCACGCCCAAGGCAAGCCCGTCTGCGCCCGTCCGCGCCCGTCCGCTCACCGGACGGGCCCAGGGCCATGAACCTTGCCTGTTCAATACCAGAATATCGGACCTACTCCAGGGATGATTTACTAAAATTAAACCCTTCCAAAGGCAAAACACTCTGCGCCAGATTCTCTCCCTGCACTAGACCGAATGCCCTGCCCACTCATTGTGGATGTTGCCTTGGTTTACTTCCACTCATTTTGGCATCTCCAATTAAAACCCCTATTCACGGTTGCGCAGGAGCAGACTTGCCTAAGACCACTCTCAATTTCAAATGTCTTCTGGTAAATGCACATTCCTTAGTCAAGCACAGTGAAGAATGTTCCCTCCTGATTGAGGACCAGGATGTTAAGATGGCCTTTTTCACTGAAACCTGGATGGACAAGGCATCCGGACCTGACATAATTAAGGCCTCCCCCCCAGATTTTCTCTGCTACAGCCTGGACCGCCCACTAAGGAAAGGTGGTGGGCTGGCTGTTATTTACCACAAAAGCCTTAGCCCCATATTTGTGGATGCCTCCAATAGCTCGTGTGAGGCCTTATCTATCAGTGTGCGCTATGGACCACAAGACTCACTCAATGCGATGCTTATCTACCGTCCCCCAGGCACCAAAGGGAGTTTTTTGGAATCTATTGGTTCGTTACTGGAAGAGGGTCTATGTGCCAATTCATTCACCAACCTAGGTGATTTTAATTTCCATCTTGAGGAGCTTACGGATCCCGAGACGGCCAGATTGGCTGAAATCATGGGTGCTGGCAACCTCCGGCAACAGGTTTCAGGCCCCACACACAAGGCGGGCCACACCCTAGATGGGATTTTTACGAACATTCCCTGTCTATCCATCCTGGACACTTTGCCTTTACCGTGGACCGACCACTCAGTAGTCACTTTTGGAATTACCCGCCCCTCTACCCTACATTCTCATTCCAAACCAAGGGAGAGAATAGCCATCCGGCCATGGTAAAATATCAATCCGGTCAATTTGGGTAAAGCCCTGACCAGCTCTGTCCCAGATCTTCCTCTAAACACAGATGAAGCATCAGCAATCTATGATGATTGGATCAAGTCAGCCTGTCATAAATTGGCCCCTTTCAAATGGTGCCTACCTAAACGCAGGACACCCTCTGCCCCCTGGTTTTCGCAGAATCTCCAGATGCTGAAATCAGAGTGCAAACGTTTGGAGCGCACTTGGAGGAATGGCTACAAAGCCATCAATAAAGTTCATTATAGATCCTGTCTGTTTTTTTTGTTGTTTTTTTTAGTTAATTTCTTTATTTGCGGTTTTGCAGTTCACGACACACATTAAAACAGTTCCAATTTACAAGCAATTCTGCATAAGAATCCCCCCAGTCTCTGTCCAGCAACTGGTAGTCCCTCAATGGAGATCTTCGAAGTGTGTACCAAACCGGCAATATGCTTGAACTGTAGCAATACCCAACATTCGAACCTTCAACGAAACATTCCCCCCCCCGCCCTCCCCCCCACCCCGCCGGGCCCACCCACCTATAGATCCTGTCTGTTAGCTTATAAACATTTGCTGCTGACTGAAAAGAAGGCGTACTTCTCCAAAAAGATTTCAGAAGCCAAATCCTCCGCTAAAGAACTTTTGAAAACCGTCACCGACCTTCTTACCCCCCCAAGTCCATTCTTTACAGTAATTCCAATTTCTGTAACAATCTAGCCTCTTTCTTTCTAAATAAAGTAGAAGTCATCTTTTCATCCTTGAATAAGCCCTCGGGAGTTCCCCCTGAGGAATGCCCTGACACGATGCTCTCCAATAACACCCCCACCTTCAAAAATTTCACTCCACTGGTTAACCTGGAAGTGGTTAATCTGTTGTTGGGCTGTAGATCCGGTTCCCCCAAGGACCCTTGTCCAGCCACAATAATCAAAATGTCTCCAGACATTATTACTAATACCCTCACCCCATTACTCAACCAGATATTGTTGTCTGGTCAATACCCTTTATCTTGGAAAATAGCCTCTATCCTTCCCCTTATGAAAAAACCTAATCTTGACCCTAAGGATCCCAATAATTATAGGCCTATCTCCAGACTCCCGTTACCTGCAAAAATCTTGGAGAAGGCTATGAATTCGCAATTAAGCCTCTTCCTTGAAACAAACAACCTCTTGGACCACTCTCAATACGGCTTCCGTGCTGGCCATAGCACAGAATCTGGTGTGATATAACAAGGGTACCCTTAATCTAGTTTCCTATCTCAGGGTTTAAAGCAAATACTTATGAAACAATATATAGGAAACTTATACAAATATAGTGTGAGTATACAAAGAAAGTGCCTCAAAATATATAGACAAATATACATAAAGAAAGTATTTTTTACAACTGTGCATAGACTTTTTCTCTTTCATTAACCAAAATAGGACTCAAGCAATAATAGATTATTTCCATTCATTTATTAGTTATTTTTTTAGAAGATATCTTTTTACATTTATTTATGGACATACATCTAGTAAACCATTTCATATTCCACAATATCTTTTGTTTATGATGTCTTTTTTGTAAGCAATTCCTATTCTGGATACTTCATTAATGCCTGTTTGGTCAAATAATTGTATTTCAATTTATATCCAAGCACAGAAAAGGAAATTGTTATAAAACATGGCTCTATTCGATTTCAGTCTACGCGTGTTTCGGCGTTCAGCCTTCCTCAGGCAGCCATGATTTCTTAGCTCCTTCTTTCTATTGGTTTAATGTTCAAGGTCAGGACTCTTGCCATTGAACTACAGATCTAGAGTGCGGTTTATCTGTAGCTGCGGGTTAGCCAGATTCCATATCTCTTCGATTCTTAAAGCTTTTGTTGTTCCCGGTTGGCGTCTCAGCGAGTTTCGTGTCTATGCTGATTGCTTAAGTAATCCTCCGTCTCCGTCTAATTAGCGGGTGAGGTTATGATTGAGCGGGTTCAAATGTGACTCAATGCTTTCGGCTCATACGCTGAATGGGGCAATTGCATCTTCGTGGTCGCCTATACAGTCCAATATTAAGGCGTTAAATCGCTCTTCTGCGATTAGTAATGGCGGATGGTTACTTGCTTTCCGTGGGATGGATACGCCACCCTGTCTCGCTAATGCTCCGCTTAACCGGTGTCGACTGCTTCAATATGGACGGGGTGGCGTATCCATCCCACGGAAAGCAAGTAACCATCCACAATTACTAATCGCAGAAGAGCGATTTAACGCCTTAATATTGGACTGTATAGGCGACCACGAAGATGCAATTGCCCCATTCAGCGTATGAGCCGAAAGCATTGAGTCACATTTGAACCCGCTCAATCATAACCTCACCCGCTAATTAGACGGAGACGGAGGATTACTTAAGCAATCAGCATAGACACGAAACTCGCTGAGACGCCAACCGGGAACAACAAAAGCTTTAAGAATCGAAGAGATATGGAATCTGGCTAACCCGCAGCTACAGATAAACCGCACTCTAGATCTGTAGTTCAATGGCAAGAGTCCTGACCTTGAACATTAAACCAATAGAAAGAAGGAGCTAAGAAATCATGGCTGCCTGAGGAAGGCTGAACGCCGAAACGCGCGTAGACTGAAATCGAATAGAGCCATGTTTTATAACAATTTCCTTTTCTGTGCTTGGATATAAATTGAAATACAATTATTTGACCAAACAGGCATTAATGCAGTATCCAGAATAGGAATTGCTTACAAAAAAGACATCATAAACAAAAGACATTGTGGAATATGAAATGGTTTACTAGATGTATGTCCATAAATAAATGTAAAAAGATATCTTCTAAAAAAATAACTAATAAATGAATGGAAATAATCTATTATTGCTTGAGTCCTATTTTGGTTAATGAAAGAGAAAAATTCTATGCACAGTTGTAAAAAATACTTTCTTTATGTATATTTGTCTATATATTTTGAGGGCACTTTCTTTGTATACTCACACTATATTTGTATAAGTTTCCTATATATTGTTTCATAAACATAGCACAGAATCTGCCCTGATAAAAGCTACTGAAGAGATCCGGTAGACCATCGACCTAGGAGGTTCAGCTATTCTGATCTTGCTGGACCTGTCGGCGGCCTTCGATACAGTACATCATGAGGTACTCCTAGGTCGGTTATCGAAGGCCGGGATACTGGGCTCTGCCTTGGCCCTCCTGAAATCTTTCCTGACAAATAGAACTCAAACGTCAATTCTCTGGCGTACCTTATACGCTCTTTCGGCCTACTGCTGACCTCCTACGCCGACGATACCCAGATAGTAATATCCCTTCAAAAGGGGTATGAAGTGACAAAAGCCTCCAGCTGCCAAGACTGTATGGCCGCCATCACTAGGTGGATGGCCGCTAATTGTCTGAAGCTAAACGCTGTCAAAACAGAGGTGATCATGTTTGGGAACAATTCCAACCTCTGGTCATCTGCCTGGTGGCCCTGTGAGATGGGCCTTCCTCCCCCCTTAGCACCCAAAGTAAAAAACTTGGGGGTAATTGTTTATAACCGGCTTTCCTTTGAGAATCAGGTAAGCAAAGTGGTGTCAACCTGCTTTTTTATCCTAAGGACCCTGAGAAAAATCATTCCTACTTAACAACTGATAGTTTCAGATCCGTAGTGTCCGCCCTAGTTCTGTCCCATCTGGATTATTGCAATAGTCTGTACCTTACTGTTCATAACAAACATCTAAACAGACTCCAGATGGCACAGAATGCGGCAGCAAGGCTGCTAACAAACACCCCTAGGTTTAGGTCTATCAGAAATGGACTACGTTACCGGGAGGAGGGGGCAGGGGGTTGGGAGGGGGAGAGGAGGGTGGGGGGATAGTTTAGGTTTGAAAGTAGGTGTAGTATGTTCTTCGTTTAACAGTAAAACAAAATGGATTGTGCTGTTGTTATTGTGATACATCTGCCTGGCTGACGTACCTGGAGGTCAGGGCTCAGCAACTGTAATGCAATCATTTAATAAAATTTGTTTTAAAAAAAAGAAATGGACTACGTTATCTGCACTGGCTCCCCATGAAACAACGGGTCCATTTTAAGGCCCTCTGCATAGCTCACAAATCTCTACATGGAGTTGGGCCACAAGACCTTAGAGAACGCTTTCAGTGGTATGTTCCAGGGAGATCTCTGCGCTCCAGGGTGGCCAAACTGGCAGCTGTCACCAGGGCTAAAAAGGCCAACTGGGGAGGTAAGAGTTTTGTTCTCAAGGCTTCCATCGCCTGGAATGAACTTCCTCTCTCTCTAAGGTCCACCACTGATCTCCTTTCCTTCAGGAAGGGTCTGAAGACTTGGTTGTTTTCACCCTAGGCTTTGACATCGCTTCTGGACCAGAGTCCTGCACATCACTTCTTCCAGGTAAACTGCTACAGCGCCAGGACACCCTCGGGTATTAGTGCGCTCTATAAATTGATTTAACATAACATAACATAACATAAAGTACTCCTGCCATACATTATGTGGATATTGGACTTGGAATATCCTTATAATGTATGGCAGGAATACTTTATCCCTGATCTGAAGCCATGGTAACCAGTGTTAAGTAACAGTACCAACCACTGATACTGCCCACTAACCATTAACTGTCCCCAGGCCCACAGAAAATGTCTCACGCTCACCATGTCCTCTACAGTATCACCACAGCACGCCAAGTCTGCTACTCAACATAGTATGTTGTCCTCACTGGGCCCAGAAATGTGGTGCATTCCAGTGATGGTAACATTAGGTTTGCATATCTGGCCTTGTCCTGGCTCATCCTTGTGACACACTATATGGTTTGGAGTCAATAGCTGCAGCCCAGTTCTTGTGTTCCTCAGTAGCTCATTGTGAGTGCTTGGAAGTGGCTAACAATGCCATGCATTTTTTTTTCCCGGAGTTTTATATAGCTCGAACTTGACCCGAAGGTATCAGATCGCTTTACATTAGCACCAGTTGCGTTACAGATTGACACATTCATGTTTTTTTGTTGGGCACGGGGAGAATACTTGATTTGCTCAGAATCACAGGAGGTTGAGTGTCCCTGCCGAGACTTGAATCCGGTTCCCCAGCTTCGATGTTGACCGCTCTAGCCATAAGGCCACATCCTCTCCCCGATAGCCTGCCTAGAGCAGCTCTGCTCAATCTCATACCGCCTTAGGTTTCAGGAGACACGCTCAGCACACTGAGGCCTAGATTTATTAAGGGTTTTGCCGCCGTATTGTGTGCTGCACCAAAAACCCTGTTTAATGGGAAGAAAATTGATGCAGTGTTGTGCATCACTTTGCTCCTCATGAGTGCTCGTGTGCCACGTTAGTAAATAACCCACTGAGATTGTAGACACAAGCTCCCTAGACAAAGGCACAACGAGGGAGACCGCAGGAGACTCTATTCAACTGCCTTTACCAGGGTCTCTGTCTCTGTTAGACTTTGTGCTTGTGCAAGCACGTTAATTTGTACAGGTCTGTGGATGTTATGCATGTTTGCCTGCCAGGAGGAAGTTGAAAGTGTTTTTGTAGCTGCAATGGCGCAGTTGATTTTCTTGGGTCTTGTATGGGTGAGTTGCTTGTGCCGTCCATGTTTTATTACTTTGTTTTGCAAGTACTGGTTTTATAAAGGGCTAAACAGGACTTCTGGTCACAAAATGGTAAGCAAAGACCCTGGTCTGTATGAGTTATCCCCTCCTGTACACCGGAAACTTGAGAGTACTGCTGTTTGTATGTTTCTGTGTTTTGTGGCTCATTCCCGAATTATATATTGCTCCTGCTTGCTTTGTGTTTGCATTGGTATCAGTGTTATTTGGCCCACTCCCAGCTCACGCTGTGAATGGGCCAATTGTTAGGTCTCGCCTGGCGTTCTCGCCATGCGAGGGCTTCTTGGAATCAATACGGATTCCGAAGCTTTCAGAGGCGGACTTGAAGCCCCGCCCATTTTTTTATTCGCTGGCGTCATCCTGCATGCTAAACGCTGGCTCACGATTGAAAAGGAGGCTTATTAGTTCCTCCTTGTTACCGCCCTGTCCACTTTTGGCCCCGCCCACCGGGATTGGATCTCTCACTTGCGGCGTTACACGTCTCCTTCATTAGCTGGGACACACTCTTTCTTTGTCATTTGTCGTACTTTAGAATTTGGGACCGCGTAGGAGGCAGGGCCCTACCCCTGTCTATCTCGGTAATAGTGAACCGCGAATGGTTAATGTGGTATGTACAAGTGCGTTTTAGCTATGAATGCACTGTGTATACGCTATTTTACATCACTGCGTGGGTTCCATTTTGTATCGGTGGCCATCTTATGGTTGCCCTCACATAGGCTATGTAGTGTGAAGCGAATACGAGCCTTTTAAAGCACATGTGGCTTTCTTTGACTTTTCTGTGACCTGGGCAGCTTGGCTCCGCTGCCCCAGGTCAAACTGGTCTCACGAGTTCCCCGTCCTCTGGCCACCTGTGATTAGCATCAGGGCTTGACACACCATAAAGTCTTTTCATCCTAATCTCTTTCACACCTGACTGTTCCTGCTTTATTGCTTGTTTCCCAAAACAGGAGATGCTCATGTTTATTGGGGCCTATCGATATCTGATGTGGGATCTGAGCTTTGCTGTGTAAATAATTACGGGCTTGTTTAACTGGAATGTGGGATGGTCATCATGACTCTGCCTTTTCGTTTTGTAATGTATACGTGTAATAGCCATATCGTAAACTTAAGAATGTATGCCTGAGGCAGGAAATTCTGTATTTAAGGAGAAGCCCGTTTCTGTGATTTTTAGCAGTCTCCTGAGAACATACACGCTGTTGTACTTCTAGGACGCCTGTAATTGGTCTGCAGCCAATAAACTGATCTTTGACTTCACCCAGAAGACTCTGTGTTTCTGTAGGTCTGAAACAGGAAGAACCCCGAAGTCATAGGGTGTGTTCCCCTGCACCGCTGGGCTTAAAATACCCAGTACTTCAGTTGGCGCCCAACTCGGCGCGATTTCAGCGGTACCGGTCCAAGCCAGAGGATCGTGAGGAGCTTCGTGTGGAAATTCTGGAGGAAGGCCGCCACTTCATCGACCCCTGTATGTCGACGTGGTCCAAAAGTCTTTTCTGCGAGGTTCTCCGCGTCCCGACGGCTACGAAGGACTGCTGCCCTGATTAATCGCCCTGTTTTGGACCCTTGACGATTTTTTGGTAGAGCGAAACAATCGAGAGAGTCTTCTGGTGACGCCATCGATCATCAATATTCAGTTAAGTATAAGTGGAGCGTCTCCCAGTTTGAATTTGGTATCCTTCGGGATCATTTCGATTTGGTGCTTGCAAGTCCCAAAGCCAGAGGACTCGTGTATTCACGAGACTATCGTATTCGATAATCCTTTGACGTTTGAAACTAGACTAGTGAGCGAAGATGCCTGGTTCTAGTGTATTTTGTAGATTGTTTTGTTTGGGTTGTGGAAGAGATTTCCAGTTAGAGGATTCATGTCCGGTTCCTCCAATTGGAACTCCTACTTATGAGCTTTATGTAAAACATGGCGTGGGCCCCATTGCATATAATGAAATATGGATCTGATACACCAGAAAGGACGGTGTTCTAAAATGGCCCCAAAATGGTAGTTTCGATACAGATATCTTAGATAATTTGGAAGTTAAATTGTTTAAAAAGAAAGCCCGGCCGGCGATGTTTGATTCTTTCCGCCTATGGCGAAAGGAAGCCAAACAGAAGGAAATTAAGCTAGCGAAAAGAGATAAGAGAGAGAGAGGTATGTCAGTGATGCAAGCAGCTGTGCAATTTAAAGATAATGAGGAAGAACAAAGGAATGAGCAATTGCACAGACAGCGCAAACTAGGGATTGATAAATGTTACCCTGTTTTGTCACCCCTTGTGCAAAATGAGACAAAAGAGAATGAGAAAGATTCCCTAATGTCCCATTTGCTAAGTTCGCCACCCCCATATGCGCAAAATGCCACCGCACCTCCACAGCTTGTAAATGCGCAGCCTCTAGTAAATGTGCCGCAAGCCTTCCCGCAGTTGCCAGCTCCTCTTCAGCTGGCTCCTATCCCTGCAGTGCAGCCCTCTCAAGGATCGCCAGTTTTGCTACCTGTTACCCCCGCGCTTTCTGCGACTTTGCCTAGCACGCCAGCGGCTTCCCCTGGCGCTCCTTCTTACACTACCCAGGTACCTGTATCTGAATCTGTTTTTCTTCCCTCTGTCTATCCCCCTGTTTTCGCCTCAACTTCTCCTTCAGCACGACAACGATTAGCTAATGTAGTTACTAGTTTAATGTCGCCTCTCTTTGGGTCATCTAGTGCGACGCCTGCCTTGCAGCGTAAGCAATTGCGCAGTCAGCTACCTGGTCCCAAAGAAAAAGAGGTGTTAGATCATTTGGCGCGTAGGTGGATTGGTTTCCCTTCACTCTATGATGTGGAATCGGTTGTTAACGTTTTTCACCAATGGGATGCCCCAAAACAGAGGTATGTCTTTGATAAAATGTGTGAATTCCTCTGTGAGGAACTGGAGGATAAGGGTGCAAACCCAAACCCACAGGAATTGTGTCGAGTGCGATTTGATTTCGAAACAGGTGTAATTGTGGGCCCCAACGTAGATAAAGCAGTTGCGACTTTACTGTCCCTCAGAAATGGCGATTGTCAGCAATCATTGTTTGACCAGGATTTCCCTGTGGGGAAGGAGGTACAAGCGCGCCAATATCCGATGCGTGAGGTTCCCCCAGTTTGGAGACCTGCTGATCCAAATGCTAATCCACCTGTCTTAGCACATTTTCAGCGTGTTTGGGTACATGTCCCATGGAAGCGATCTGAGGTGTTAGCGCTTAAACAGACATTGCCTGATCCCCGTAAAAACCCTGCAGGATATTATAAGGAGTTGTCACAAACTGCAGAATCATGTGTAATGAATCTAGCAGACTTATGCTGTTTGGGAATGTGGTTCCACAGCCTTTATGGGGATCCATTCGTAATATGGATCACGCTGCTGAACTAGGGGACACATGGGCTAATATCATTGCCGCAGACACTAGACAAGTTGGTGGTGCAAAACCTGAGCCCCTCATAGCAGCGCTCCCTGGTAGAATTATTACATACATGAAGACTATAATGCCTGCGATGCGCGTAAATTGGGACAAACTATCCGTATGCAAGCAGAAGAAAGATGAGACAGTGTCTGATTTCTTCACCAGGTTTGAAGAAACATTTATCGACCACAGTGGTCAAGACATGAGCACTGAAGGTGGCCAACGGTTATTTGTTGATAAATTTGTGCAGAATCTACTTCCCGAGTTGTGTAAAAAATTAAAAGATTCAGAAAGTTCTTGGGCTGTTTCCTCTTCAGCGCAAATACTGGCTACTGCACAGTATTATGAGAATAGAGACAAAGATGAGAAGGATAGAACAGATAAGAAAACGAAGGAACTAAAGACAAAGGTCCTCTTGCAGCAGGCCTATCCGCCACGTGGAGGACAGAATAATTATAGGCAAACACAAGGTATCTATCAGCAGCCCCAACAGTTTCAGGGTAATCAGCCAATGAACAGGTATTATCAACCACGAATCCCTGTAGGTCCCAACCAATGTTCATATTGCAAAGAGGAAGGTCATTTTAAATATAGTTGCCCTAAATTAATGCAGCGTAACAGTAATGCGTATGGCGCAAGAGGTAGAGGTGGTCAGCAAGCTCCTAGAGGCAGAGGGCGTGGAAATATTACCCAGAACGCGCGTCCTCTTCCGCCTCAAAATACCATAAATAGCTTTGATCAGCAGGCCAACACGACTGGTAATACAGCTCAGTACTACAATAATGATTATTATGCAGAGGACGACAATGTAGAAGATGATGATTACTAGGACAGCCGTAGACAGAGAGAGGGAGTTGTTTCAGTGCCAGTAGATCAGAGCGGACCTTATGTTAAAGTAACTACAGCAAATGTAACGGAGCCCTTTCTGCTGGATACTGGTGCTGCAAAGAGTTCAATCATGCATTCAAAACTCCCTGACGCGCCTTTGTCTGGCGAAATGAATGTCTCAGTAGGCTTTTCTGGCGCCCCAGTTAGGAACCCGATTTCTAGTCCTATGTCTCTTTCTGTTGGACCTTGTGAGCTAAAAGCACCCCTCATTCTAACGACAGGTTGTGGTGAAAATTTGCTAGGCTTAGACTTGCTAAAAAGATTGCATGCAACGCTATATTGTTCTCCCTCAGGAGTACAACTTACATTAGGTAAGAAAGTGATTTCCCCAATGTATTTGTCTAAGAATGCAATGCCACCTGAATTGTCATCCCTTCCGGATTGCCTTTGGGCTACTGGTCCCAATGATGTGGGTCTCCTGGAAATACCGCCATATGTGGTTACTTTAAAAGCCAATGTTAGATTGCCACGCATTCCCCAGTATAAGATCTCTAATGAAGGTCAGAAAGCGTTGTTAGAAATTGTCAGCGATTTGATCAAGAAGGGTGTGATTGAAGAGACAAGAGGCAACGTTTGCAATAGTCCTGTTTTACCTGTCTTAAAACGAACGGACCCTTCAAAACCACCTGTTTACAGATTTGTGATTGATCTTAGAGAGGTTATTAAGATTGTTGTACCACAGTTTCCAGTTGTCCCTGATATAACTGCCTTGTTAACCATGATTCCAGCCTCCGCTGCATGGTTCTCAGTGATCGATTTAAAAAATGCTTTCTTTAGCATCCCAATTGCAGAGGAGAGCAGAGACATTTTTGGCTTCAGTTTAGGAGGCCGAAGCTTCCGCTTTAAACGCGCTCCCCAGGGCTACTGTGAAAGTCCATCAATATACAGCCAAGCTTTAAAAGCGCAGCTTGATGCACTGGTTTTACCTAGTGGCGCTATCCTCATTCAGTACGTCGACGATTTACTGATCGCCGCGGATACTGAAAAGATTTGCAAAGAGGCTACATTGTCATTGTTGCGTCATTTGTCTGCCTCCCATCACAAAGTGTCTCTCTCAAAGCTGTAATATTGTCGACAAGAAGTGACCTACTTAGGTCATCTCTTATCGAAGGAGGGAAGGAAACTGACCCCAGAAAGAATTCAAGCCATTGCACAGTTGAGTGTGCCAAGAACACAGAGAGAAGTGCGTGCTTTCTTGGGCATTACTTCATACTGTAGGCATTGGATTCCCAATTTTTCCTTGTTGGCAAAACCTTTGTTAGCATTGACATGCAAAGACACACCGAATCCTATTCCATGGTCTGAAGAGTGTCAGAAGAGTTTTTTGGAATTGCGTAATGCATTGTGTTCAGCTCCTGTGTTGGGTACCCCTGACTACAGCAAGCCTTTTACATTGTATGTTCATGAGAAAGATGGTTGTGCATTATCAGTGTTAACACAGCCTTTTGGTGACAGACCGCGTCCATGCGCATACTTTTCATCAACCTTGGACCCTGTAGCGAGGGCGTTGCCAAGTTGTCTGAGAGCCACAGCCGCCGCAGCTATGTCTATTCGACAGTCTGCTGGCCTAGTGATGGATAATACATTGATTGTTATGGGTCCACATGCTGTGGACACATTGTTAAACAGGACCAAGACACAACACTTAACTAGTGCGCGATTATCTGGTTATGAGCTGACACTGTTAGCAAATCATATACACATAAAGAGATGCAACACATTGAACCCAGCTACACTATTACCAATTCCAGCAGACCTAGATGAGATTGAGCAACATGATTGTCTGTTCAGAACAGAAGAAGAGACGAAAGGGAGAGTAGATCTCAAAGATACTCCCCTAACTGAGTGTGATGGTACTTTATGGGTGGATGGTTCGTGTTTCAAGCTTCCGAATGGTGATACGACTGCTGCATATGCTATCACGACTTTGCACACGATTGTGGAAACTGCGCGTGTGCCACAAAATTCGGCTCAAGCAGCAGAATTGATTGCCCTTACGAGAGCATGCGTGTTGTCTGAAGGAATGAAAGTGAACATATACACAGATAGCCAGTACGCCTTTGGCGTGGCTCATAGTTTTGGGCGATTGTGGAAAGAACGTGGGTTCCTGACTTCGCATGGAGCTAAGATTCAGAATGGCAAGTTGGTGAATGACCTCCTTGAGTCACTGACCCTACCGTTGCAAGTTGCGATTATGAAATGCAGTGCGCACAAAAAAATCACTGATGATGTTGGTCGTGGTAATGCGTTTGCTGATGAAGTCGCGAAAGAAACAGCAAAAGATGTGAAGACTCGAATGTATGTTGCAGGCCCTGCCAGATGGGTTCGTGATGTTGGAATGTGTGAAAACACAATAGAAAGTGTAAAGTCCCTTCAAGCTGAAGCCACAGAGAAAGAGTTAAGCAAGTGGAGAGAAAGTATGGGTAAGTTGGATGAGAATGGTTGTTGGATTGATCTGTCAGAACATAGGCGATGGTTGTTACCTGATGCATATGTGCTTCCAGTGGTTACGATGGCACATGGAATGGCACACATCAGTACGAAAGGAATCTGTAAGTTGTTGGCTCCAGTATGGCAGAATGCTGGAATTCCTAAGTATGCAGAGAATGTGGTCAAGAATTGTATGGTATGCTTGAAGTACAACCCTGGTAGGGGAACCCCAACTCCAGCTGGTCATTTTGCGCCTCCATCATATCCATTTGAAGTTTTGCAGCTAGATTTTATTCACATGGAAAGGTGCAACAACCTGAAATATGTATTGGTGGTTGTTTGCGCTTTTTCAAAATGGATTGAGGCCTATCCCCTAAAGGATAATACTGCTCTATCCACAGCTAAAGCCCTTGTGAAGGAATTTTTCCCCAGGTTTGGAATGCCAAGAATGGTGTGGAGTGATAATGGGAGTGAGTTTGTGGGTAAAGTGATGAAGAATGTGTGTGAGGGACTAGGTATAAGGCAGAAGTTTCACACTGCAAATCACCCCCAATCAGCTGGATTAGTAGAGCGCTACAACGGCGCTCTAAAACTTAAACTGGCCAAAATCCAAGCAAGCTCAGGTCTTAAATGGCCTGACGCTCTGCCTCTAGCACTCCTGTCCACCAGAATGACCGTGCACTCACGAGTGGGACTTAGTCCTTACAAGGTTGTTTTTGGCCGCCCGGCCAATGTATGGGGTGTGCCAAGGCCGACGAAATTCAGTGAAATCGAGCATCCAGTACTGTTTGATTACTTGCATGAATTGACAGCTAAACTGCGTGTTTTACACCAACAGGTGCATGATACTCTCCCCCCGGCTTCTGAAGCTCCTGGACACCCTATCAAACCAGGCACGTGGATCCTTGTGAAAAACTTCCAGCGGAAAGCCAACGATGAGCCCCGCTGGATTGGCCCTCACCTCGTACTCCTATCTACAAGATCAGCTGTTCGAGTGAAGGGGAAGAAAAACTGGATCCACGGCGCCCACATCAAAAGGATCCCTTTGCCTCTGCCGTACGACCAGTGGGTCCAGGAGGGTATCGCAGACTCTGAAACAGACACTGTACCTCGCTTTGTGCCGTTCAGTGATGCACGCATAAATGGCACAGCTTCAGCGCAGGAAAGTGACGATATTTTGCAAGAAGCTGTGCCTCCGTCAATTCGATTGGACACTACCGAGCCTGAACTTTTGTTTCAAGATCAAACAGTACCTGGCCGTCTCCACTACAATCTGAGACCAAGGCCCATGGACAAATAAATATTCTTTTTCTTTTACCTTTTTATTTTTTGATAACCAGAGCTCTCCCATCTGAAGGACTTTCTTGATTTTTGTTTTTCGAACCACCATCCGGGTTCAGCCGCAGGGTCGCGGTGCCAAGACTTTGGGGTACAGGCCGGAGACGTTAGGTCAACGGTTCTGGTTGGTCTAGGGCGTTCCTTGGACTGACAGGCGTACCCCTTAGCAGAAGAAACTCACCCGCCGCGAGCGGCACGATTAGAGGATGGAGTTCTGTAAGATGGAGAGACTCACTGAGGAAATGAACTTTAAAGCAAGACTATGTAAAATAGTGAAAACCAAACGTTTTGTGTTTTTATGCCTGTTTGTATTATGTAGTATGATAATGTTTACTGTAGGATTTGTATTCTTCTCCTCCCAAGAGCCCATTGCCCCCACTATACAGCCTATACCTCCTCCTACTATCTCCTCACACTCTTTTCACCCTCTGCCTGAACATGAACAAGCCAGACGATCAGAATTTGTAAACAACTCGTTTATTCAGCTCCTGCACCAGCACCAACTAATCATGAATACAACAAATTGTTGGGTGTGTGGTTTAATGCCACATACCATTAATAAGGGTATTCCCTATCTGGTGCTGCCGTATAGTTACAATGGATCGTCATGGGCATTCCAGACTATGTTTCTCTATGCACTAGAAGTATACTCCCCGCGACAACCGCGTTCCATCAGACCTAGCACCAATAACAAAGCTTTAATGAAAGGAGTTGCCGATATGAGTAGAGATATCGATGCATACTCATCCATTCCCAAAGAAGAGCTGAGAGCTTATGTAGGGTGGAACGCGACGGGGTATAGTATTAGTCTAGGTGAAAGACAGCGGAAAATCTCATCCCCAATCTGGGTCGTACCCCACATAGGTCGGTTCTGTTTGCAAGGTAATGGTCAGAATCCTAGAGCTCAACTGGGAAGAAGTGACTGTACTGAAACGTACACTTTTCCGTCACAGTTTTCCCCTGCGTTTTTGGCTGCCAAGGGTACATATTTTATCTGCAATGACCGAGCATATACATGGTTGCCCCCTGATTTCTCGGGCACATGTTATATTGCAAATCTGCTACCGCCAACATTTACTGCCGCCTCCGACTATCACAAGACCAGAGTTGTGAGAGGCGTGATTAGTAAGGAGGATACTGCCGGTCAGGAAGCGGGAGATTTCTTTTTGGGTTTCCTGCCGTTTTGGGGACCTATGGTTAATAGTAGGAACCTGAGACAACTGACTCGTGTGGTTGAATCCACTGTTAATGTTACGGCTGGTGCCCTTGGTAATTTGACAGCTGAGCTCCAAGCGGATCGCCTCATGACTTTGCAGAACCGCATGGTTCTAGACGTGATACTTGCAGACCGTGGTGGGGTATGTAAGGTTATCCAATCCAGTTGTTGCATTTTCATACCAGACAACGCTCCAACAGTTTATCAAGCCATCTCCAAAGTGCATAAAATATCTGAGTCCATACACGTGGATAAAGGAGATTGGTCACTGGTGGGGTGGTTCTGGGAACTGATATCTGCCTGGGGTTGGAAAGTTCTGATGGTCATTGGAATGATCTTAGCCATCCTTTTCCTGTTCTGTCTGTGCATACAGTGTGCTCCTGCGATATGTGGTCTCTGTGCTACATTATGAGTAAGGAAACCTGTATCGAGGGACGAGCTGAGTAATAGGATGATGCTACAGCAACATCTCCATGACTTTGTGAATATTGACCTAGATTCGGATTGAAATGAGTATAGTTATTGCCTATGTAAGGGCAAAAGGAGGGTCTGTCGTACTTTAGAATTTGGGACCGCGTAGGAGGCAGGGCCCTACCCCTGTCTATCTCGGTAATAGTGAACCGCGAATGGTTAATGCGGTATGTACAAGTGCTTTTTGTAACGTTTTAGCTATGAATGCACTGTGTATACGCTATTTTACATCACTGCGTGGGTTCCATTTTGTATCGGTGGCCATCTTATGGTTGCCCTCACATAGGCTATGTAGTGTGAAGCGAATACGGGCCTTTTAAAGCACATGTGGCTTTCTTTGACTTTTCTGTGACCTGGGCAGCTTGGCTCCGCTGCCCCAGGTCAAACTGGTCTCACGAGTTCCCCGTCCTCTGGCCACCTGTGATTAGCATCAGGGCTTGACACACCATAAAGTCTTTTCATCCTACACAAGCCTCCAGCTAATCTCTTTCACACCTGACTGTTCCTGCTTTATTGCTTGTTTCCCAAAACAGGAGATGCTCATGTTTATTGGGGCCTATCGATATCTGATGTGGGATCTGAGCTTTGCTGTGTAAATAATTACGGGCTTGTTTAACTGGAATGTGGGATGGTCATCATGACTCTGCCTTTTCGTTTTGTAATGTATACGTGTAATAGCCATATCGTAAACTTAAGAATGTATGCCTGAGGCAGGAAATTCTGTATTTAAGGAGAAGCCCGTTTCTGTGATTTTTAGCAGTCTCCTGAGAACATACACGCTGTTGTACTTCTAGGACGCCTGTAATTGGTCTGCAGCCAATAAACTGATCTTTGACTTCACCCAGAAGACTCTGTGTTTCTGTAGGTCTGAAACAGGAAGAACCCCGAAGTCATAGGGTGTGTTCCCCTGCACCGCTGGGCTTAAAATACCCAGTACTTCACATTGTGAGTGCGGGCCACCTGGGTCGCGCTGGTTGGAGCCCCTCACAGTGTAAAAAATGTCTGCTCATGTTCCCTGCTCTTACCTCCATGCGCCACTTCGCGTACAGCTTTTAATTTACGCTTTGTCCATGTTGCCTTTAGACCCTCCCTCCCCTCCCCAGCCTCGGCAAGTTAAAAATACCCCTTTCCCTTCCTGACCGTGAAGGGCATCCGGGCCTCAAGCAAGCATAACAGAGGCTCTCCTTTGTTGTCCATGGTGTTACAGTGAAGCGAGTTGTGCCTTAGCAAGCTGGACGGAGGCAACATTGCGGCCCGCTGTGCGTTTGTCTGCTCATGTTCCCTGCTCTTACCTCCATGCGCTGCTTCACGCACAGCTTTTAATTCATGCTTTGTTCATGTTGCCTTTAGACCCTCCCGTCCCTCCTCATCCTGGGAGAGTTGAAAATACACCTTTCCATTCCTGACCGTGAAGCGCATCCGTGCCTCACGCAAGCATAACAGAGGAGGCAACATCGTGGCGCGCGCTTCCTGCTGCTCTCTTTTGTTGTCCATGGTGTTACAGTGAACCGAGTTGTTCCTTAGCAAGCTGGACGGAGGCAACATTGCGGCCTGCACTCCCTGCGTCTTTTGCGAATGCTAAATTTCGGTTGAGCAGCTGCCGGAGGGCAAAGCTAACAGATTACATTTGCTGCTGCTTCTAGGTTGAATTTTGCGGTTGCGGGGGCAGTTGTACGGGTTTGAAATACTGGCTCGGACAATCCCATGTTTGTTACTAAGATTTCCTGGTAGTCATTGTACTACTTTCATTCGCCACACCCTGTATGTTTACCAACGGGGATTGTTGATCTGTCTCGCCAACTGGCCCGGAAGGTCACCATTGTGTTTTTTTGGGTTGCACAGAAAAAGGACGTCAAAACTAGCTAGCAGCATTTTCATTTATCAACCAACACACTGCATTTACAGTTTTGCGATCGCCATGTTTGTGTTTTTCTGTTACCACGGGAAGCCTATGTCTTCTTATCTCTAATTCTAGCAAAACATCCCTGCCTCATCACATCTGAACCTACGGCAGAACGTATTTCTTAGAGCTAACTGTGATTGGGAGGGTCTGGTGGAATCTCCACCAATGCTAGTGTGCCAGATAGAATTCAGAAGTGCTCATTGGCTGTAGACTCACACGTGCCGCTCTCCGAGCCTTCCTGTAACAGTCGGTGGTGTATCTCCCACTATAAAGCGGGCTCAGCCTTTAGCTAAAGGTGCACCTAAGTTGAGTCAGTCACAAACAGGTGTTTTGTAATATAGATTATCCCTTCTATAACGTACATTCCCTATTCTGTGGCTATTTTAGGGACTCTGCCTATCCCTTCTATAACGTACATTCCCTATTCTGTGGCTATTTTAGGGACTCTGCCTTGCTGGATAGCTCGGGCACTTGCACCCTATCTCTGCCTACTCGAGGAAAGATGTACTAAGCCCTCATTGGGCAGCTGTGCGGTGGTCCTGCCCACTTAGGTAGAGGTGTACCTCAGCCCTTCCTCGCTGTACGGAAACAGAAACAGTGGCGCTCTCAGCTCGCTTACTCCATAGATAAGCCTGTTTGTAGTCAGGGCTAACTCTTAGACTCTCTGTTGAAAGCACGGCTGATGAGTAGCACTAAAGAAGCTGGCGGTGCACATTGTCCTGTATGTTTACAAAGTGTTCATTTAACTCAGAGATCTTCAATCTGTGGGGCGCGCCCCCCCGGGGGGCGTGACGCCAGCTCAGGGGGGGGCGCGCACTCCTCTCTAATCTTTCCTTACGATCCCATGCTTTTGTTTTGCTAACTGGGGGAGGGGGGGGGGGTTAATTCATAGAGCTGAAACGCTTCAGCTGCAGTGGGAGGCAGGATGTCTCCTCTGCCAGTCCTGTTCCTTCGCATTCGATATCACAGCAGAGGAGACCCCTTGCCTCCCACTGCAGCTGAAGCATTTCAGGTCTATGAATCAACCCCCTCCTGGGAGAGATAGCTCTTCCCAGAAAGGAGTCAAAGTTTCCAGGGATGTTTTAAGGCATGGGCAAGGTGGGCTCTGGCCCAGGGACCCAGCCTTTTAAAGCGGGTGGGGGGAGCTGAAAGAGCCATCTCTGTTCTACAGAGTCTTGCCCTCATGACCTTGACATTTTTTTTAAACACAATGTTGTAAATAGCGTTTTTCTATCATTCATTTTTAATGTGTAAGAAGAGTCTATTACTGACATTTGGCAGCCAAAAGTTGTTTATGCGTCATGCAACATCCATGTAAAAAGTTATTTTAGATCAATACAGGACCTCGCAAATGAGAAATGGGAGGGCGTGACAGAGATTATTTGCAGTAATATTAGTGAAGTGCTGTTGTGTTACATACTGAAAACACACGTCACTATCCCTGAATATCAGATGTACACACATTTAGTATTTGACCAAAGAAGGCATGAAAGAGCTGAGACTGGATCAGAAAATCAAAGCTGGTCCGAACAGGGGCCCCCAAAATACATTTGGCCCAGGGCCCTCAAAATCCTTAAAACATCCCTGAAAGTTTCTTTTAAAATTACACAGGCAGGCGCGCAAAATGCCAGCCAGCCATGTGTTGTTTAAACAGCATGCAAATTGCTTGTCTTGACACTAAATATGGTTATAAATAAAGTAGTATGTATTCATTTGTAATGTGACTTTTCTGTTTTTGTTCCCTTTTATTATCAGTCATGGATCATTCAGGCAGCTCTAGAAAACAATTAAAAGTTCTTTCTATTTATATTTGCTGTTCAAAGTATGCACAGACAAGTGCTGAAAATACGGCTTTAGGTGGCTGCTTATTTTTATACCATCTGTGACATCAAAATAATGAGCTGGCTACCCTAATCATAAGACTGGAAGTTTGTTGAGGGATCAGCACACTATTCCTTTCCTCCACCCTGATCCCTGGTTACTGCCATAATAGCAATAGTTTAATACATTTGAAACCCTACGCTGCGGTCAGTAACATGCTGAGTTACTTCAAGTGTCTGGGATTGCACATTGCATTCAGACAACTCGCTCCTCATTCTCGCTCTTCACTTTCACCCTCACCCTGCACTCACACTGATCGATACACTCACACCATTCACCCACTTACCCTCCACTCACAGTGATCACCGTGCACTGACACCAGTCACCCGCTCACCCTGCACTCACACTGAACCGATACACTCACACCATTCACCCACTTACCCTCCACTCACATTGATCACTCTGCACTCACAGCGATCACAATGCGCTCACACTGATCACAATGCGCTCACACTGATCACCATGCACTCACACTGATAACCATGCACTCACACCATTGACCCATTTACCCTCCACTCACAGTGATCACTCTGCATTCACAATGCACTTGCGCTGTTCACCCTGTACCTCACCCTGCAGCCACACGAGCCCACAACTCAACCTGCACTCGTGACACTTCACTCAACTGTCCCCCTCACTGTTCAATCTGCAATCTCACTCAAATAAGCCCACCACTAACCATACATTCATTCGTCCCACTCTGCACCAACATGCGCACCCAAATTCATATGGTCACCTCACTCACCCCTGTACACAAGTATGGGCATGTCCTGCCCCATCAAGGTTTTCGTCCTTCCAGGGGCTCCTTGATAGAGACAGTTCTGTTTTTACCTTGATGGCCTGGAATAATTCCTAAACAGATTCTTGCAAATACCGTTTTGTTTAATCTCTTTTTATTGTGATTGATGTGAGGGAGTCTATTACTATTTGCTGAGAAATGTGTTTGTTTCATGCAACAACCATAAAATTGTTAACCATAAAAAAGTTAGCTCCAAGCGATTCCTCACATATGAGAAATTGGAGGATATCACAGATATTATTCACTGTAAAATTAGTGGGCTGCTGCTTTGTTACAACAGTGAAAACACATCACTATCTCGGAATATTAGATGTAAACGCTTTTAGAATTTCGACTACAGTGTCTGTGCACCGTTAGTAGCCTGGCTAAATAGGGTATGGCAGAGTTAAACTCAAAGCTGTACTGAACAGGGGCCCCCAAAATAGTTTTGGCCCAGGGCACCCAAAATTACTAACATGTCCATGCCATCAGAAAGTCTGTCAGACAACATTACCCTGAAGTAAAATAGACAACATCATTAATTTATGATTAGTTCTATTTTTTTTAAACATAAGCCCGACGTGTCCTAAACTCCCACTGCTTCAGGCAAGCAACTTATCGTACTACTTAGGAATTCTCAATTAGGTGTTCGTTCAACGCCCTCTCTGTGGACTTTCAACTGTCTTCGGATCCATAACTGGTTGGTGGGCAATTATCCCATTATAATGCTGCCTAAAATGTTTGTTAATGATTTCTAGAGAAGAATTGTTTCTCGTGTATGAGCTTTGAGCTAGGGAGTGCTCGAAAAATCTAACACTGTCTCCCTTACAGTCCCTGTCTTGGCTGAAAATGTCTGCAGAATATTCAGCTTTGGGAGAAACTGCTATCAAAACTCTCTTGCCTTTCAGCTCGTCCTATTTATGTGAGATTGGGTTTTCAGCACTTGCGGTGTTAAATACTAAGTACCGTTCAAGACTGGATGTGGAGCACAATCTGAGGATGGCAGTAGCACAAATCCATCCACAGACTGATCGTCTCTGAAAAACAGGCACACCTTGTCACATTTATGTTGAGGGTGTTAATATCAATCTATGTCATGTGTAAAACAAAGCATCCTAGTAAAAACAATCTGCGCAAATTTATCTTGAAAAGTGGTGTTTTGAGCTGTGTAATAAGCCTCTGTCATTTCACCACACCCACTCACAAACCTGCAGTTTACTAAACACTCTTATTGTATTGAACATTATTTGCTGGATATGCCCGGAATATGCGCGTGGCGGTCGATTCCAGAAATTTCTTTCAGGTGGTGGGGGGGCCCAACATGTCAAAAAATTCAGCTGGGGGGGCTCGACATACAAAAGTTTGAAGACCTCTGATTTAACTTAATAATCTCTTTGTAAGATTATTTTAAAGAAAGCTTCTCGCACCTCGTTTCGTACCATCCACTCTCTTTGCATTTCCTTTCAGTTTCCAGAAATAGGTTTTCTAGTGAAACTTGCGGCTGCTGGTTTGTTTACCCTTCTCCAAGTGTGGTTCTTGTTTTAATACAGCCAGCCTGCTAAGAACACACGTTAACCTGAGCAGTGTTTTCTTCTTGTAGCTCCTTCCCTCCCCCAGCCGCATACCCCACATTCCGGCAAAACAAACGTTCCCATGTTGCTGTAGTGTCTAAAATCAACAGACCCCCTAATTATGTGTTCCAGCGCGTCCATGTTCTGTGTGATGGTATTGTAAAAATGCAAGTATGGCTGTATATGTATTTGAGGCTTTACAGTCACTCCCTGGCACACGGCACTGCTTCCAGGTCAGTTAATTTCCCCCTGTCTTTCCTCAACAACACCCAGGCCCCTTACATTTTGAAAATTACCAGTATGATTGTTCGTAATCGCACCACTACACCCATTTTTTCAAAAACCCAGACTCCCCTACATAAAGAACAAAATGCCACGCTGCAGGAAATTAATCAACTGATTACACGCTCAGAAGGAGGTTCAGCTGTGAATTCATATAAAGTCCATAGTGAAACATACAGTATAATTTAATGAGCATGGCCATTAGCTTGCATGACAATCTAGTTGATATTGGATGTTTCTCTAACAGATGTTGGGAGTTGGAGGCTGTGAGATGAGGGTTCTGTATCATGAGCAATATAGCAGTCAATAATTTGCAAGGATGCACATTAATTAGTAAGCAGACTATTTGCACGTTTGTGGTTATCGCTGATCTCTACTTTTGCCATTCATCCACATGGGGCCATTGGTGTTAATGTACAGTTTAATATACAGTACTACCATGGTCTCTGTAAAAATACCACTCCACAACACAAAATTACCCTCCATAGCATACAATCCAACTGTACATAATTCAATACACTCAATACCACATAATTACTATCCATATAGTTCCACACCGTACCACACAATTCCACTTCACAAATCCACTCCATGCCACACAATTCCACTACTAACTAATCCAATCCAAGCCACACAATTTCACTGCACACCAAAAACATACACTCCATAACATGAGTAAAAGACATTGCCCTTTACAATTATTCTATATTTGGCGTGTGTATGTGGAGTTGAAGATCTATCTGATAAACCAACAGCCTAGAAAAATGTTCTAGTGTGAAATACTATTTGTTTGCAGCCTGCCACTTCCCCCTTCCCCCCCAACCACCAGTTTCCCGTGAACTACCGAACATGGGCAGCCTTGCTATGTGAAGGGTAGGCACAAACAGACAGTTCGCATCGCCTGAGGGTTTGTTTACACGCCTCGGAGGGCGCGCATGCGCGATACTTGTCGCAAACAGGCATGCCCTGCCACCTGCTATTCGTGAGGTCTGTGCAAAGGTCACCAGTTCTAATCTGCACTCGTCACTTCCTCACGCAGGTAGCCCGCCTTTGGGACGCGCACAGCTGGCTGCTCTCGGAGGCCAATCCAGGTGAGCTGTATAAACGCCAATAAACATATCTGACCACATGTCACTCACTCTACGTCCTCTGTTGTGATAGTAAGAACTTGCAAGCTGGAATCGGGAAGACGTGGTGTCCAACGCCTGTCTGGCCAGACTGGGTTTGACACTACTGCGGAGCTCTCTCTGCGCTGTAGTTCAACTGTAGGACGACCGTGCAGACGAACTTGCCGGGGCAGTCTCGGTTTTCTACCTCTATCTGCAAATTTCACTAAATCCAGCATATGCCCTGGTTTTTAGAGGTTCGACTGAACACAGCGTTTTTATGTGTTCCAGTATCGAATTGGTTTGCAGCCCCTAGCAGAAACCAATTTAGTTAACAAAGGCGATGCTGTCTGTGAAAGTAGCATTTAATTCCCCACAGTGCCTCATTGTCTGTGCTACATGTGTTGGTGGCAATGACACATTATTCTGTTCCTCCAGGTCAGTCAACATTGTAGTCCTACTTCTTTGTTTGTAGAATGTCCCATCTTTAGGTCTCGACCTTGCTATCGCGTAAGCGATCGCAAAGCGAGACTATAGAAAGCGGGTTTGAAAAGTGCTCCCAAAAAGCGGATTGCATGGCTAGCACGCGCACAATCACGCGCATCGTGCCGCCATGCAATCCGCCTTTTGGGAGCACTTCATAGGGTCCGCTCCCCCGCCCCCAAGCGCGCTGGAGCACTTCAAAGGGTCCGCTCCCCCGCCCCCAAGCGCGCGCGCGCCACGCTCCGCCGGGCTTGTTACTTTTGAATTTATACACCGTGTTGTCGACTGCAGTAAGACATTCACTCTCTTCCGCTTCCTCTTAAATCCTCTTCATTATCTGGAGCCGCTCCCAAACTCTTCCTCACTCTGCCAATTCTGATCACGCCATCAGTATTACTACGTACTATTTTTACCACAAGTTGCTCAGCAGCTTCCGGTCACAGACGTCACTCGCAGCGGCAGCTGGCTGTCACTCGGAAGGGCTACCAGCACCCTCAGCTGCCTGTCAGCATTTACCTGAGAGCTCTGTGCAGCTTCCTCTGTTCTGTTAGCCAATTAAACAACTGTTTGCACTTGTATGGAACCCGCTTCAAAGCCACGACCTCTTGCCTGCTTTACTCTCCATAGGCGCTTGGGTACTGCGCCCTCCAACAGCTGTGTTTTAAATAGCGCCGTGTCAACAGTGTGAGGAGACGGGTTTCCACCCCTGCGGAGAGAGATGCAGGCCCAAGGTCCAGCACACAAAACACTTAACACACGGGGCGCTTTCATCTGGCTGAACACTACAGGGCAGAAGTGATGAAACATTAGAAGATCGGAGATGGGACCTCCAGTGCAAAAGGGAGCACACAACAGATGATAAAGGACGGCCCCTACTACAAACAGCGACGCCTTCTCCTCCATCTCTACCTGTTGTAATAGTAACATTCTATCATGATGGCATCAATGGGGTGGAGGGATTCTGACAGCTTTAGCATGCTATTTTTTGCTGCAGTTTTATATAGCGCAAACTCCACCCGAAGAGTTTGGAGCGCTTTACATGAGCAACAGTTACGTTTCACAAGGATACATTCATTTTTGAATAGGCGCATGGTGATTAAGTGATTTGCCCAAAATCACAGGACGTTAAGCCTTCCCCCGATATTGGAACCTTCCCCATGTCCAATGTCGGCAGCTCTGACCGTTAAGTCACATGCTGCTTCCGCTACTCGTATGTCAATTTTTGTTTCTAGCTCAAATGGATGTAAGTCACGTAAAACGCAGCGACACGCATTGATGCGCTGTGGAAACCCCTTCGCAAATGTTTACTGGTCACACCTTTCTTTGGCTTATTGCTGTATTTGAGTGTTACACTGGTACTTGTGAGGTTACACCTTTCACTGCATAATGTTGACGTGTAAAAACAAGCATTTGCAATGCATTAGGTCTTGCATTTACGCGAGTTTGAGCTATTGACATTG
Organism: Triturus cristatus; assembly: GCF_964204655.1. Classification (NCBI taxonomy): domain Eukaryota; kingdom Metazoa; phylum Chordata; class Amphibia; order Caudata; family Salamandridae; genus Triturus; species Triturus cristatus. The sequence goes on along the minus strand of NC_140579.1, from coordinate 176,689,895 downwards.
CAAATAACAATGCCTATTGGCATTGTCATTTACAATGCCAATAGCTTTAACTTGTGTAACTGCGAGACCTATTGCATTGCAAATGCTTGTGTCTTCATGACTCTAAATAGCCATGGAACTTCTTGGTGATTTGCAACATCCTTATCCTGTCCAGTGGGAGAACATTATCCCATGTAGACCCGTCCACTCAACGTAGGTTCAGCCAATCAGCACTTCCAAACTGTGGTTTGTCCAGATTCTGGTCCCTCCACGTTGTAGCACTCAACAAGGAACCCTCTCCAGCAGAATAACAGGACTATCCCAAAACTATAGGAGTATAAACAAAATTGAAAAAAAGTTTATATCTTGAAATTTGAAGGCAATGGAGATTAATTAATAACAAAGAATAGCCGAACAGTGTAAGTATGTTAATTTTGTATGTGTACTGCAAGGCAGGAGGCAGCTGCCCACGTCGCTGGTCTGTTGTAGGTAGGGGTGAGTAGACAAAATATCGGAAATGTAATATCGATATACAGAAATATCGAAGTCAAAATATCGATGGAACAATATATCTCTGTCAACAATATCGATGTAAAAAATGTCGAGATTGTGATGTGTAGTAAAATATCGAGGTATAGTATATCGAAAGACATAATATCGTGTAGTAAAAATATCGAAAAAGTATAGTATTAAGTCACTTTGTGATTTGTAAAAAATTATTGTTTAGAAGTGTCAGCAAATGTTTATTTAAGTGTATTAAAAATAACAATTTTCTTTCTATTAATATAATTTTTTAAATTTTGATATATAATTTTAGGAGCGGGATGTTGGGTTTATAGGGGATAAGGGTGGGGAGTGTTTTAAAAAAATATATTTGAAATAAAATATTTTAATAAATTTTTGTAGAATTTAAATTTAAATTTTGAACAAAATTCAATTATTTAAAATTTAATTGTGAAAAAAAAAATTTTTAGTGGGATGTTGTGTATATAGGGGTTAAGGGTGGGGAGTATTTTGGAAATAAATATTATATTTAATATTTTAGGATATAATTATTTAACTATTATTAATATAATTTTTTAAATTTGGATATATAATTTTAGGAGCGGGATGTTGGGTTTATAGGGGATAAGGGTGGGGAGTGTTTTAAAAATATATATTAGAAATAAAATATTTTAATAAATATTTGTATAATTTGAATTTAAATTTTGAACAAAATAGTAATATTTAAATTTTAATAATGAAAAAAAATATTGTTAGTGGGATGTTGTGTATATAGGGGTTAAGGGTGGGGAGTGTTTTGGAAATAAATATTAAATTTAATATTTTAGGATATAAATTTAGAAATATTATATTTAAAAAAAAAAAAAAAAATTCAAATGTGTTTTTAAATTTTAAATGTGAAAATTGTAATAATAAAATAAATGTAATCAGTGGGATTTTGGGGTTATAGGGGATAAGGGTGGGGAGTGTATTAGATATATATTTAATATTTAATATTTAATTAAAAAAAAAAATTTCAAATTTGGTATGAAAATTTAAAATTACAAATTTTAGTAATAAAATTTAATAATTTATGATATAAATTTTGAAATATTATATTTAGAAATAAAAACATTTCAAATTAGTTTTAAAATTTTACATGTGAAAATTGTAATAAGAAAATAAATGTAATACGTGGGATTTTGGGGTTAAAGGGGATAAGGCTGGGGAGTGTTTTAGATATATATTTATTATTTAATATTGAATTCAAAAAAATTTACATTTAAAATTTTGTATTAAAATTTACAATTAAACATTTTACTAATAAAATACATTTAATAAGTGGGATTTTGGGGTTATAGGGGATAAGGGTGGGGAGTGTTTTTGAGAAATATTTAATATTTTATAAAAAAAAAATAGAAATTTAATTTTTGAGTTTAAAAATTAAAATTAAATAAATTACTAATACAATAAATTTCATAAGTGGGAATTGGGGGTTATAGGGGATAAGGGTGGGGAGTGCATTCAAAATATATGTAATATTTTATTTTTGAAAAATATAATGCAAAGTTCTAATTTCTTAATAAAAGTAAATTTTAATATTTTTAATAATAAAAAAAATTTCATAAGTGGTATTTTGGGGTTATAGGGGATAAGGGTGGGGAGTGTTTTATAAATATATCAAAATTTTATTATTCATAAAAAATTATTTCCATTTAGAAATGTTATTTTAATTAACATTTAACAATTTTAAGAAGATAATTCATTTAATAAGAGTGATGTAGGATTTATAGGGGATAAGGGTGGGTAGTGTTTACAAATTAGTAATTGTTTGAAAAAATCTAACATATATAGTAATCCTAATTCAATATAGATTGGAGTGGGAATAGTAAATTATTTATGGTCACTGTCCAGCACCTACTGTAATTTTTTATAGACTGGAGTGGGAATAGTAAATTATTTATGGTCACTGTCCAGCACCTACTCAAATGTATTATAGACTGGAGTGGGAATAGTAAATTATTTATGGTCAGTGTCCAGCACCTACTCTAATTTATTATAGACTGGAGTGGGAATAGTAAATTAGTTATGGTCAGTGTCCAGCACATACTCTAATTTATTGTAGACTGGAGTGGGAATAGTAAATTTTTTATGGTTAGTGTCCAGCACCTACTCTAATTTATTATAGACTGGAGTGGGAATAGTAAATTAATTATGGTCAGTGTCCAGCACATACTCTAATTTATTATAGACTGGAGTGGGAATAGTAAATTAGTTATGGTCAGTGTACAGCACCTACTCTAATTTATTATAGACTGGAGTGGGAATAGTAAATTAGTTATGGTTAGTGTCCAGCACCTACTCTAATTTATTATAGACTGGAGTGGGAATAGTAAATTATTTATGGTCACTGTCCAGCACCTACTGTAATTTTTTATAGACTGGAGTGGGAATAGTAAATTATTTATGGTCACTGTCCAGCACCTACTCTAATTTATTATAGACTGGAGTGGGAATAGTAAATTATTTATGGTCACTGTCCAGCACCTACTGTAATTTTTTATAGACTGGAGTGGGAATAGTAAATTATTTATGGTCACTGTCCAGCACCTACTCTAATTTATTATAGACTGGAGTGGGAATAGTAAATTATTTATGGTCACTGTCCAGCACCTACTGTAATTTTTTATAGACTGGAGTGGGAATAGTAAATTATTTATGGTCACTGTCCAGCACCTACTCTAATTTATTATAGACTGGAGTGGGAATAGTAAATTAGTTATGGTCAGTGTCCAGCACCTACTCTAATTTATTATAGACTGGAGTGGGAATAGTAAATTATTTATGGTCACTGTCCAGCACCTACTCTAATTTTTTATAGACTGGAGTGGGAATAGTAAATTATTTATGGTCAGTGTCCAGCACATACTCTAATTTATTATAGACTGGAGTGGGAATAGTAAATTTTTTATGGTTAGTGTCCAGCACCTACTCTATTTTATTATAGACTGGAGTGGGAATAGTAAATTATTGATGGTCACTGTCCAGCACCTACTCTAATTTTTTATAGACTGGAGTGGGAATAGTAAATTATTTATGGTCAGTGTCCAGCACCTACTCTAATTTATTATAGACTGGAGTGGGAATAGTAAATTATTTATGGTTAGTGTCCAGCACCTACTCTAATTTATTATAGACTGGAGTGGGAATAGTAAATTATTTATGGTCACTGTCCAGCACCTACTCTAATTTTTTATATACTGGAGTGGGAATAGTAAATTATTTATGGTTAGTGTCCAGCACCTACTCTAATTTATTATAGACTGGAGTGGGAATAGTAAATTATTTATGGTCAGTGTCAAGCATCTACTTTTATTTATTATAGAGTGGAGTGGGAATAGTAAATTGTTTATGGTCAGTGTCCAGCAACTACTCTAATCTGTCTGGTATTTAATTTAATTAAATTACATTGATATAGTAGTTATAAAAATATATTTAAGTGAATATTATTTGTATTGTATGTTTATATATTGGATTTGTAGTAATTAATTCTATATTTATAGTTTAGGATAATATATACATGTAACCTTTTAATTTGATATGTTTGGAATATTTAATATTATTATTAGGAAAAATATATGAATATTTTGTATTGGAATAATGGGTAATGGCATTCTGTAATTTTATAATATTGATTGATTTGTAATTTTTTATAAAATAATTATTCTATATGTTAAATATTCATAATAGAAGATTAATATTAATAATCAGAGAAACACAATTCATAAGACAAGAACATGGTTTTTATTGTAGTTTTTTAAATTTGTTATTGTTTATTCATTTGAGTAAGATCATTCAGAAATAGTATTATTTACATTGTAATTACATTCAAACATATTGAATATAGGTCAGAACAAATTTTATGTACATTAAGTATATTTTCAAACATTTTTAAGTAAATTATAAAGATTATTAATAATGTTGTACAATGTAGTGTTTTAAATTAAAATTAACATAGCAATAGGTTTTGTAAATCTTTATACAAAACTTTTAACAAATATTTTCATATATAAACATTTTAATATTTGTAGTACAAACATGTTATACCTTTTTTATTAATATTAATATGTAAAATATTAATATTAATTATTTTTACAATGTTTTCGAAACAAACATCTTTTTAACATAAATAAAATTTTAGCATTTATGCAAAAAAAAATTTAACAATTTTTCATACATTGTTCTGTAGTATTATCTTTTTAGAAATTATAATAATAAATATTTTAAATTTTAAAATATTTATTAATATAATTTTACAAATTAGGAACATTTGTTGACAATTTGTAGGTAAATTAAAAAAATAGGTATATTTTTACTAAATAATATAAAATATTTGTGTGTGAATTTACTGTTTTACCTGATTTATTTAGGGCTTTTTAGTATAGTTAAATGTTTTATTATGTTTTGGACACTCTATTTTGTAACCGGGTAATGTTGTTTTGGGTCATTTGGTTTGAAGGGAAGCTCGCGGTTGGGAGTTACTTCGCGTCGTGAAAGGTAAGGTTTGTTTTATGTGTTTTAGATGGTTTTAAATTTACTTTTGAGCCTAGTTAGATAATGTTTAGTGTAGCTGTACATATATTAGTTATATTTGGAAATGTTATGTGTTAGAGTTGCGTGTTGTGTTTTTACGTGTTTTTAACGATGTGTAGGCATGTTTCGAAAGTTAGGTTTAAGGTGTTTAATGTATATTTAGAAGTGTTTTAAATCTAGTATTATTGTTAGTACGTGTTTATGTGTTGTTTTATGTGGGTGGGAATGTCAGTTGCTTTGTTTTTACTATTTCTTTTCTAGGTTATTCGTTTCGGATGGACTCTTTTTTTTTTTTAAAGAAGTGTGTGTTCGTTTTATTGAACAATATGGTTTTTACACTACTTTAAATGTTTCGGTTTTCATGGATCGTTTTTTAATATTTTTAGCTATTTTCGGGTTTTTCATGGATTTTCGAAGGATATTTGGTGAATGGCTTATGGATTTAATCGCCAGTTGTATTTTTGCATTTTTTTTTGGGAACCATTTTTTTAATGTTTGGATTGTGTAAGCAGGAAATGGATTTTTCAGACTTTGGAATAAACGTGGTAAGTTAATTTATTATTATTTCTTGTGGGTGGGTATTGTTTAATATTATTGTTCATTTTTATTTTATTACAAATATTATTAATGTGTGTTAATATATTTTTGACAATATGTATAAATATGTTACACACAGTAATTATTTTTGTAATAAGATACATATATTTTATGTGTTTGATATTATTGAAAATGGGTAATTAGTCATTTATTTGTATTTGTACTTTAAAGAAGTGTTTTAGCTATGATGTTTAGGTATTCTAGGCCTTTGGTAGTAGGGTACAATTTTACTTGTTGCTCTAGATATTTATACATTTGTTTAGTTTGTTTTGAGGTTTTTGGAGTTAGCTGAGTTATGGATTGTTCCATTCGGAACTCTTGATAACTCTGTTCTTTTTGTAGGCATGATATAAATCTTTCTAGTGTTGGTTTTGTTCTGCCTGTTGATTGTAGGAAGGCGTTATGCCATCCTTCAACTGCGTTATTAGTTTTGGATTCTCCATTTAAGGTGCTTCTGTATACGTTCCACCAGGGAATTAAGAATTTAGGGTTTCTTCTGTGGCCAGATCTATGTAGTCTGCCGACCCATGTATCTTCGAAATAGTCCAATAGTGAACTTAGTTTTTCTTCATTTTGTTTGTAGAAGGCGCTGTCTATTAAAATGTTGTAATGTTCTGTTACGTCTGTGTCAGGTACATAAGCTAGTGCTATGAGTTTTTTTATTTGATATGCAAAAGATGAATTAGTTGCATATTCAATGCTTAGGGCTGATTTTTGCATGTGTCTCCATAGGCATTGATTAAAATGATAGTAACAGCCTTGTATGGAGGTATGGGGGTGTGTTTTTAATATAGAATTAATCATTGCATGTTCAAAATCTAGGATTATTTTTTGTGGGGAAAAGTCATTTGTTTTTTGTTTTATTATATTTAATAGTTCAGTGTATGTGGAGTTATGTTTGTTTGGTAATAATGTGTAAATTAATGGTATATTGCAATTGTGATATATGACATGTATTGTATATAGTTGGAAAAATGGTTTGGGACATATGGTAAAAGTCCCATCCATCATCCAGTTATGTGATTCTTGTAGTTTACAGAGATTTTTAGCTGTTCCAAATATTATTATTCTTTTGTCATTGTTTTTATTATCAAAAATGACAAATGGTTCTTTGTTGAAAGTTATACTTTGTTCTGGACTTAGAATAACTTCACTGTATGTGTGAGGAATTGGGGTTGAAGTAGTAGTGGTTTTTTTAGTACGTGCAATAGTTCTTTTGAGTGAAGTTACAGATGGCATTTGTGTAGTAGCAGTTTTAGGAATTTTGGGAAGCTGCTCTTTTAAAATTACACTGGTAGGTTTTTGAGAACTTGTGCTAGCTTCCTTTATAGTTTCTAAAGCAGATCTGACTTCGATTTCAGTAATGTTTGGTGGGTGGTTATGTTCTCTAGTGTATAGTACTGTTGTTTGTCGTGTTGTAGCACGCCCATAGCACTTATTAGAGTAGTATTTAGTGCATTTCCAGTTAACTTTTAAACCATACACTTTTTCCTGTGTGTAAGTGTACCCCATATAGCATAGTAACATTTTTCCCTTCTGGCTTGTTATGAATTCAGCTCCTTCAGTCATTTTGATGTAGCTTTATCTATGAAAAATATATATTATAGTTATTATATATGATGTTATATTAATTTTCAGTAGAAAAAAACAAGATTTAGTTACTATATACTTACAACGTTGGTTTTGATGTGTTTGAGTAGAATGCTCCTGATTCTTTATTTGTGGGATTTTCCTCTAGTATTTTCTTTGTCTGGAAAAGAAAAGGAAATGTGTTGTAATAATTGTTTCTATATTTTTATAGGGAATGGTTAGGGGATTTGCAATTGGGATTTAATTAGGGTGGTATTTTAATCTATTAGTTGATTTTTGGTTGTGAAATACTTACTTTTTAGTTGTATCTTTTTTGGTGCTGTTCTGTATTTTCTTAGTTTCTTTTGGAGTTTCCTGTAGTGAAAACATGAAATAGAAAGAAGACATTAATTTATTTATAGTGTATGTATATTGTAATTACAATTTATTCTATTTGAGTCTTCATGAGAATAATATAGTTAACTTACTTTTGATAGTTTTAAACATTTCCTGTATGTTGATTTTCTTATATCTGTAGTTGCAATCCAGTCGATTTTCCTCTTCATTCAATTTCGTTTTTTTGGTTTTGGACTGTGAATGAAGTTGAACTTCTTTTTATAGTGCTTTGGATGTTGTAATATGTGTTTTATTGGTCAGTTTGAATTCGGAGTGTTTTTATTGGTTAGTTCGAATTTTTTTTTTTTTTTTCTGGTAGTTAGTTTCCTAATAAGGAAAACGCTAATTAGTGGTTTTGTGGTGTATTATTCTATATGTATTTTTCTAAACATTATATTATGTATTGGATGCATGAATTGATAAAGTATAATTTAATAATATAGTTGTTTAATGTAGGAATGTTGTTAATAATGTTTTAGTAAAGAGTTAATTATTTAAATCCATTTTTAAATGTAGTAAATATATAATTGTTTAATAATAATTTTGTGTAGAGATAAAAGACATTATTTGGTGTTTATGTAGTTTGATTTTAGGTTTTCATTAAATGTTATATAGTCGATATTAGTAAAATGGAGATATTTTAGTGGTCGATATTTTAGTTTACGATATTTTGTTATGAAGTATATGTATATTATTGAGCATCGATATTTTAGGATTTCGATATTTGTGTTGCCGATATTTTGTGTACCTATATTTATGTAGTTCGAAATTGTGTGTTCGATATTTTTGTAATGTTTTAAATAAGTATATGATGTCGATAATAATGTGATCGATTATTTTGTATCGATATATTTGTAGGTCGATTTTTTGTCTTTCGATATTGTGTCAGTGATTCGTAGGTAGGTAGTGTTCTACTACATTCAGATTTCTGTTTGTCCTTTCAGATTTTAACCCTCATGAAACAGCTCACTTAACAGCAGATATAACCACATTGGTATTAGTAATTCACTCAAACCCTCTATTGTCCTAAGTGACAAGGTGTGCACCATTCCTGATCGATATATTATTTGTTGCTATAAATAAATACATCAATAATTGCAAATATTCTCTGTAAAGAGCTTCTTGGAATTACGTCAATGAGATCCCCCAAAAAATAAAAACCATTAAAAAGGTGAGTTTTTTCCAAAACAACTTCTGGCTATGATAATTCTAGTTGCGTGTTTGCCATATGCGGAATTTCTCATCAATCTCGAACGAACACTGCAAACGGCGAGCAGGACGTGTGTGTGTTGTTACACGCTGGGAATGGCCTGGAGTCCTGGTGCAGAGCTCCGGGTTTATTTTGTTGTAAATCATGTTGTGTTGATTCTGTGCCACATGAAAGGGCCCTGCGCAGCCAGACATCAAGGCCTGCTCTGCTCACACTCATTCATCCGACCCTACTCCTGTGCACTGTGACTTAAGGCCGTCGCACTTGCAAAGATTACTTTGTCTAGCCTGTGCTTGTGTGCGCGCTCGCGTGTATGTGTGTGACTGAGCCATAGTGGCAGCGTATCTGTGTCTAACGCAATTAATAATTTGATTTTAATGAGTAACTTGAAACCATACATATTTGCCTAATTATCTTCTCATAAAAAAGCGTAAGTTGTGTACTGAGTGGGAATTTAAAGTACCAACGACAAGCACAAAGGGCAGCTGGGCAGGTCTGGGTCTACCGTTTTGTGTCTAGCTGGCATATCTTTTAAATGGATGGTGTTCACTTTTTGTTTCACACCAGAAGTCATGGACATTAAAAAGAACAACAATATACACACACACACACACACTCACGTCTGCGCACGCTCACGCGCACACACTCACACAAACAAACATTCCCCTTGTAAACCGAAGGAATCCGCCTGATTGAAGCACGCGCCCATCCGTCTAACAAAGGGACACGGCCTGACAACGAGCACGATGGACGAGAAACAGAGCAACCCTCAATGTGTTTCACATTTCCTCATAAAGTGTATTTACACAAGGCCAGGACTGTGGGAAGAAATAAAGCCCTCGGTCCGAGTTGTTTATGTCCCCGCCTGGATTACAAGGTAATTTACTGTTATCGTCAGGGGGCATTGGCTTCACATACACTGCAGTTTACAGCCCTCAGGAATACCTTAAATCACGAGCTGTCATTCTTCCATTTTATATACATTATGTCGGCAACTTGTTTAAGTTTATGCAACTTGAGACCATCCAGCACCTTGGTCCTGTGCAACAGTTACAGACTTGATAGCCCTGGAAGAAAAATACAAAACCACAGGACACTCACGTTCGTTAATTCTCCAGCAGGGGAGGAGCTGAGGGTGGAATTCAGGGGCGCAGAAAGAGGTGGTGGTGGACAGCACAGTTCTTAATCTACCCTGTTATGTCTGCACACTTCAAGGCTGCAGCCAGGGCAACAGTCCTAAACAAGCATTTGCAATGCAATAGGTCTCGCAGTTACACGAGTTAAAGCTATTGGCATTGTAAATGACAATGCCTTTTTATGTTTTTAAAACAAAAAAATATATAATATATAATAGGCATTGCCATTTGCAATGCCAATAGCTCAAACCTGCGTAAATTCGAGACCTATTGCATTGCAAATGCTTGTTTGTTTTCCAATGTATAGTCACAGCCATTCAAAGTCTTGTTCTAGCCTGGGCCTAGTCTTTTAAAAGCGTACAGTAACACCAGCTAACCAGTACTAAATCAGAAAAAATTAAGTACAGAGGCCCAAATATTTTCTTAGGGGTACACTTCCGACTGCTGGGGTCGCCTAGTCTTAATACATCTCGTGCCTTTTTCTTCCACCACTCTAACACTTCCCGTATCTTTCTATCACTTGTGCAGGTTCTTTCAATCCCTGCTTTCTCCCTTAGTCATTGTTTTCCTGTTTTTCGTCTTCTTCTTCCCTTTTCTGCCTTTATCCCTCTTGCTCTGGGGTGATGATGAAAAATAAGCCCTGTTGCCAAAAATGAGTGCTAGTGCCAGCACCCACCACCGCCGGCACAAGTTCATCTCTGCCACGGTGCTGTAGTTATAATGCGGGTCTTCTCCTCACGCTGACCCACAGGGACCAGTTCTTGTGGTTCATGAGCTACTCTGGTAAATCAGCAGCTCTGCTCTCCCACGCTGTCCTACATCTCCATGTCATGACGAATGAATCGCACACGGCGTGCAAAGAATGATGCACCGCACAGTTAACACGAGTTCCTGGAAAGAGGAATTTTAAGGGCGTTTCTGCACTCTAGTGCCTGCTGGCAGCACCTGCCCAGCTTGGTTCCATTGGCCAACTGTTGGTGCGTGTGTTCATGGCACCCAAAACGGTCTTCAGAAGGAGTTGCAAAAGTAGTGTTAACTAACCATTGCACTCCAAGATAACTCGGGTAACAGACTCAGGCGCATTTTCGAAATGGCCACCTCTTTGTCCTGCGATTCTTATACTGCCAGTCAGCAGGTCGCTTTCAGGCACTGAGTTGGGGCATCCCAAAGACCTCCCTGAACTTGAAGAAGTTTGGTTTAAGCTTTCGCTCGGCCATTTGCACTAAAGAATGACAGGCAATGGCAATGCTGGTCGAGCCCCCACCACTAAAACCACGTCGATTCTTAGCAGAAGAGCATTGCACACCTAACGTGAGCAGCGCCTCGTGAGCTGTGTGTAGTCAGAAGATTATCCAGATGGTCTATCATTCTCCATTTATTACTTTATGGTCTAAATCTTTTTATTGATTTGGAAGAGCAGAAATAACAATAGCCACCACCTACATCTACAGGCCGTTGGGGAGCAAAAACGATACTCAACACAAACAAGACTGCATTTATTACTTTAAAAAGCGGTTGTCACATGTAAGCTGGTTTGCTAGTTGGCCAGCAAAGCAATGAGCATTGAGAAAGTCAGCAGAGAACAACCAGATTACAACTTCCAGAATGTACATGAACAGGCCCGCAGTCAGTACCTCTTATCTAAGGTCTGCACCGTCTCTTTGAAGAGGAAAATAAGCAGAGGTCATGAAGTAACAAAGGGCCTTGACTAACAAAGAGAAAGGATCAAACAACTCTGTTATGTGACGTCTGCTGGAGAGCGCACAGTTCCACGTTAAAACCACAGACCGTGGGCAGAGGAAGGAGGAACTATACTACTTTTTCCGATTCCACGGTGAGTTCAGATAGTGATCAAGAGGCGCCTGGCCCTAGCTACGACTACAACTACCGGGACAACTGGTACCCTCCCCAAGGTTATTTCCCTTTTTTAGGGGAAGGCCAATGGAGACCACCCCGAGGACGAGGTGGCAACTGGCCAAGAGGACCTCCGAGAGGCCAGCAGAATCCACCGAGTACCAATTGGGACAGAGGCCGAGGTACAACCCCGAAGCAAGTCCGATTCCAACAAGAGAACCACGGAGAGATATCGACAAGGCGCAAAGTCTACAGATGGTAGAGCCCAGCGATAATCCAGTGGTTAACATCTCTGCATATAATCTTAACACTGATGAACAAGCTGTACTTTCCAAGGGTCTGTCGTTCGTTCCAACTGCGCATCCGAATTCATTCAACTTAAAGACTGAACTCCATGGCTTTTTTCGCAAGATCCGTCTGAGGTACTTCTTCAGGAACACTGAAGAAAGTCCTTCCAAGTCGTTCACCGGATTAAGGCCTCCATCCAAGTTTGTTCCACCTGCAAATGCTATGAGTAGTAGGATTTTGGCTTACGAGAGCATGGTTCTGAACGATGTTAACACTTTACTTTCGACATACAAACACACCATACCCAACACCAGCAAGTCTGAAAAAGCGGCTCTCCTAACCCTTAAAAATAACAAGGACATTGTGATCAAGTCTGCCGACAAGGGTGGAGCTATAGTGGTACAAGACACGACCGCATACAAGTCGGAGATTCTAAGGCAGTTACAAGACGGCGTCAGCTATTCCTTACTAAAATCTGATCCCACAAAGGACCTGATGGGGGAAATCCACCAAATAACTCTGGACGCTTTGAATTGTGGCTTTCTAAGCAAATTAGAATATGACTATCTGAATCAGCAACATCCACGACTACCTACCATCTATACCCTACCGAAGATACATAAGGACATCCTTCATCCCCCTGGTCGCCCTATAGTATCCGGTTGCGGTTCACTATTGGAACCTCTATGCAAATACATAGACTTTTTCCTAATACCAATAGCAGAAAAAACAGAAACGTACCTTCGAAACACCATGCAAGTCATTGCAATGATTGACCAACAACCATTCAACTCTAGTGAGCAGATACTTGTCACCTGTGATATTGTCTCACTATACACCAGCATTCCGCAGGAACCAGCATTGGCGGTTATGCGAGAAGTTTTGAATTTGAGACCAGCACCAACAAGGGTACCCACTGATTTCATCATAGCTCTTTTGACCATCGCTATGAAAAAGAATTTCTTTTACTTTCAAGGAAAGTATTATGTACAGACGAAAGGAGTTGTGATGGGGGCTGCCTTTGCTCCAGATTTAGCGATCCTGTATATGGATAATTTTGAAAAGCGTTTCGTCCTCAACAACAACCCATTCTCGGCACATATTAATATGTGGAAGAGATATATTGACGATATATTAATAATTTGGAATGGTGAAACTACTCAACTCAACCTGTTCCACCAATGGCTAAACCAGTGCGATCAAGATATCCAGTTCACTATACAGTTCAGTACGCAGGAGATACCCTTCCTTGATTTGAAAATTTTTAATGAAGATGAGAAACTTCTTACTACCTTATATAGGAAGCCAACTGAAAGAAATTCCCTATTGAGGTACAGCAGCCACCACCCGCGCGGATTGCGCGACAATCTCCCAGTCGGACAGTTCCTGCGGATCCGCAGGAACTGCACGAAGCGAACAGACTACACAACAGAGTCTGAGAACCTAATGGCCAGGTTAATCTCAAGAGGTTACCCAAAACGATTGGTGAAGAGGGCCCAAAAGAGGGCCTGGTACAACCCACGGGACACTCTGCTCTCATCCAAAAATCCCGCTACATCACTACAAAATAACAAGATGATATGTGTCACAACATTCTCCACTCGAAGTAATGCAGTGAAAAAGATCATCAACAAACATTGGAGCATTGTATCTACCGAGATTGACCAACCAAACTTACCGATGCATTCTTTCAAGAAAGCAATGAGCATCAAGGACCATGTGGTGCATTCCTTCCTTGAGGACCCAGTTGAACCGACTATCCGGTCGCTCTGGAATCTACCACCAATCAAAGGTCATTTCAAATGTGGGTCATGTAAAGCATGCCCCACAACTATGCAATCAAAGAACTTTGAATACAAACATCAGACCATTACATTGCAATCACATACAAACTGTAATTCCAGTAACGTCATCTACGGGATTCTGTGTCCATGTGGCCAACTATACATTGGCCAGACACAGCAAAAAGTCAAAGCAAGAATTCTGCAACACCAAAGCAGGATAAGATGCAATGTGACAGGTGCACCTCTAGTTGAACACTATCACCAACTGGGACACCGCCCTGATGAAATGCAATGGATTGTCTTGGAAAAAAAAGAACTGGGACCCAGGGGAGGCAATATATCCTCTATCCTGCTCATTAGAGAGTCTAAAATGATGATTCGATTTGATACTATTCTAACGGGTTTAAACGAACAAGACCCCAGTAATGCCCAATTAGCTATTCTCAGCAATTAGTGAACAATGTTCATTTTCTTCTGTTTTTTCCAGCTCGTAGCCTAACCTGTTGTCAATGTCATTCTTGAACGTCTTGTCATTTTGACCATCATACGCATATGATTAATGTACACAATGTATATATGACAATTTGACTGTTTCTTTCCCAAAGAACCCACCACCTGTCTTTGCCGCACTCTCATTAGTCATTAAGATAATGTCAATCTACATGAGCTCACTTGCTTGTTTACAAACTACGCACCTTCAAACAAAAATGTTTCTTTTATGTTCTGTATTTCCCACAGTTGTGCGTGTTTTCACAATGTATAGATTTTTCTTCTCCACACCATCACCTGGTCGATTATGTCCATTTATCGGTTCTCGATCATTCCCTTCGAGCGTTAAACTCTGAGATTTGCGCTTCACCCAAATAATTCATTAATAATACCCGTGTTGTCTGAGATACACTTGTGAGTTGTGTCTATTTAATTCCAGACTACCATTGTAATTTTATTATAACTTTTTTAATCATTAGTCCCTTTCTACCTACGAACTACTCGGGATGTCTTTCTTCCATTATCCTGTCACGGGCAGCATCTAGCGGCTGCGCCCGTTTTAACGTCACGCGGCGGCAGCGTTCTCCATATGAGGCAGCCGCTCCGCGGTTTCAGTGCTTTGTCAGATTCGAGCGCCGCAGACACGGACACCGTCTAAAGGTAGGGGAACCGCTCCACTTTCCTTCGTTCAATCTGGCCTAATCGACCTATGATTATATTCGTGGTATCTATTTCTTACACGATTAGTTTGCTCCTGTGTAAACAGATTTTGCTTCCCTTTAATTCATATTGTGTAACTGTCTAAGGGAAAGGGAACCGCGCCACTTTCCTTCGCTCTATTTGGCTAAATCGACCTACGATTATATTCGTGGTTTCTATTTCTTACACGATTAGTTTGCTCCTGTGTAAACAGATGATTTTGCTCCTCTTTAATTCATATTGTGCAAGCGATACCTGTCTTCAATGACTGTTCACTTTTTCTTTGTTAGGATCCCATTTTATGTCCGTTATGTATTCTGAATTATGTGATGTATTGCCCGTCCCGCTCAGTCTCTCGCCCCAATGTATAACAATGTAGCATACGGATGATAGGCTGGGGGACCAGGTCCCTGTGGCAGTGTATTTCTCTAGGTTTGGATCACCTACTAGGTTTCTCATTAAAGAGCACCCTTTCAATTTGATTTATAGAGGCTGATTTTCTAGTGATTTATTTCACTCAACACACCGATCTACGTTGCGGCGTGGTATGATGGAGTAATCAATCCCTCTTTTGTGTTTCGACTAATACCCGTAAGTTCCCATTTATATGGAGTCATACCATACTTATCCATTTAATTGTTGCTTGGATGATTCCATTGTCACCTTTAATTTGTTATAGGTGTTTGTCACTCCCACCTGTCTTTGGAGCCTTCTTGCCCTTGCGCCTTCGGACGCCAAGCTGACACTGATTAGATGTCCGTTCTCTAAATTGGTAATTATGGCAATGCCTTTCCATTTCCAGCCTCGCTGTTCAATTCCGCTTGGCCTTGCTACCCTTTTTTAATACCCACCCAATGTTTTTATAGGTGCCTACCCTTCCTGTTTCACCATCCTCTCTGTCCTGAGGAAGACCCCACCCGTAAGGATCAAATCAACCTACCTTGGATGAGGGGTCGAAACGTCGACATTTCACTATGCCAGTACCTACAATAGTGCATTGAGCACTGTGTACTTTTACTTGTATATGGTTCATTTGGCTGAACACTCAATTCTGTTAATGAATGACTTTCATCCTGATTACTTGGCACGATAGTAACGTGCACAGCAATTGATTTGTACAACTGTTATGAATGTTTATATGTCACTTATCCTACTACCCTACCTAACTCGTCACACCCTCCCCTTCCCTGTGGCACCCTGCACTTTTGTGAATAATGTGATTTTTCATACGCATCCAAGTGTGATTAAATAACACTTCGGTACGCTTTATTTGTTGCAGTAGTTATTTTGCTGACTCTGTTCAGGTTTTCAATTTACGTATGTTCTGGGACCAATTCTTTTCTACTGTGGGCAGAGGCCACAGCACACACTGGCAGGTAGGCATTATGAAAAAGAAGCGGACCTTGTATCCTGTGTGAACTAGCTGAGATTGTCAGAAGACTCAATGTCATCAGGAACACCTGGCACCAGCCGGGTTTGTCTTCTGCAAACCATTGTCATTTACAACTTTACTTCAGTTGATGTGGACATAGACATGCACCTTCTGTCAGCTCATTAAGAGTAAACCAATCTTTAAAGCTAACTTCATATGCTGCACAAATGTTGCAATATGCGCTGGCATGATCCATTTGATTGTTGTTGCAAGTCTCAGGTATGTGCCATTTCCGGAAAGCATTAGGGATGCCCAATTTAGTTGCATCCAAAATCAAAATGAGTCATTCAAATACAATTTTTTAATTGAAAAAGAAGGAATAAAACCAACTAAACACTTTTTTTTAAAAAAAAATCTAAGAAATGCACATCAATACATTGTATCAAAGAAAACTGTATTTATAACTCGGACAAAGCCTAAACAAGGCAAGCCCCAAAGACGGGAATCTGTGTCTCTCCACTCCATATGAGGATGCTACCAACAATGATAAGTGTTCCCCTAACAGACTCATAGCTAAGGGCATCAGAATGACATTTAGGGTTCAATGACGAGTCCTGTGTTCATTCCATTGCAGTCAATAGTGGTAGAGACCAATTCCAATGGAAATTAAAAATTCTGTGATAACTCAGCGGACACAAAGAAGAGTGATGTCCACCTTGCACATCCTGTGCAAAAAGAAGAGAGGTGTGCACCAAGAAGTGTTCATCTTAGACATATTGTGCAGAAAGAAGAGGTGTGCATCCTTGCACACCTTGTGCACAAAGAAGAGAGGTATGTATCTGGCGCACAAAGAAGAGTGGTGTGCACCTTGCACATCTTGTGCTCAAAGAAGAGAGAGGTGTGCACCTTGCACATCTTGTGCACAAAGAAGAGAGAGGTGTGCATCTTTTACATCATGTGCACAAAGAAGAGAGTGGTATGCATCTTGCTCATCTTGTGCACACAGAAGAGGGTGGTGCATCTTGCTCATCTTGTGCACAGAGAGGTGTGCATCTTGCATATCTGTGGTGTGCATCTTGCACATCATATGCACAAAGAGAGAGGTGTGCATCTTGCACATTTTGTGCACAAAGAAGAGAGCTGTGTGCCCTTTGCACGTCTTGTGCACAAAGAAGAGAGCGGTGTGCCTCTTGCACATTTGTCCAGAAAAAAGAGAGGTGTGCATCTTTTACATCATGTGCACAAAGAAGAGAGTGGTATGCATCTTGCACATCTTGTGCGCAAAGAGAGAGGTGTGCATCTTGCATATCTGTGGTGTGCATCTTGCACATCATATGCACAAAGAGAGCGGTGTGCCTCTTGCACATCTTGTGCACAAAGAAGAGAGCGGTGTGCCTCTTGCACGTCTTGTGCACAAAGAAGAGATCGGTGTGCCTCTTGCACTTTTTGTGCAGAAAGAAGTGGTGTGGATCTTTTACATCATCTGCACAAAGAAGAGAGGTGTGCATCTTTTCATCATGACATTTATCAGGGGTTGTGACATCCCCCCCTTTCCCCTCCCTCCCCCTCCCCTTTAAAGCTACGCCCTTGCAGACAAGGCTTTGCTTCCTACTGTAAGCGGGCGGGGAGGGCTGTATGTCACGTCATCGTCTCCCAACATTATGGGTAAAAGTGACCCCTTCACAGAGCGCGGCGGGCCAGATGCGGACTGTTACCATCCAGTGGCAAATAATAAAAATATTCTGTTGCGAAATTCCAGGTCCTTTGCGAACACTCATCCCTGTGTTACTTCAACAATGCAATACAGAAAAGAACCGAAACAACAACAAAAATGTGGCCTGCAGAACACGACGACCCTTGTGGACACCCGGGGGCATTCTGTGCCCGGTAAAAAAACATGTGCAAACTGTGCGTACGTCCTTTGAGAGAAGCCTAGCCGGGCGTGGGTTGGGCTGCCCAAATGAGTGGTTTCCATAATTTGCAATGCCATTGCCTGTCCTCCACCGATCACCGCTCCCCGGAAGTTTCCTTTTTTGCAAATGCAAATTGGCCTTTTCTGCTCCCTCTCTCTCTTGCACCATTGCGCATCCCGTGCATGTTGAAAGTTTCGCATTTGCAGCACAAAGATACGTAAGAACAGAGCAGACATTTTGGCTTTGCAAATTGGCTGTAGTTTGCACTGGTGCAAAAGACGCATTGGTCTTGGAGCAAGTCACAGACTGTACGAGCAGGCCTGGCACGTGTTACTGTCTGTTACTTCCTTTAGGCCCCATGCTCTGGGACCTTCTATAACCTGCTTCTTGACGTAGTTTACACTTTACAACCATGTAAATAAAATATAGAATACACTGTTAATGCTGGCATGCTCACTGCCCCGGGCACTATCAAAAGTGCTTTCTCGAACCACATATGTAATGTGTGAACTGTAGTTAAGTCATCCCCTCTAGAGGTGCACGGTCGTGGAAATCGCCTCCTTGCACCCCTTCTAATGTACAGCAATCCGTTGCTTCCTAGTTGGGTTTAGGCTATTCAAATACCAACACGTACATACCTACCTACCTACATACATACCTACATGTACACGCCACTTCCTCTGTAGTTCCTCCAAATGACTCACAAAGCAGATGGTTGGTACTTGAGAGGGTTTGGAGTCCATCATTCCCTCTGTAGTCTGTTTTAATTACCAGTGAGATTAATTTAAGCATTCCACCCATTACTTTTTTTGCTGTCCGTGTGAGTCCCTCTGAATAGGCCTAGTACGTCCAGACTAGGGTCACATGCGTGTGCACCTTACATTATACATAGAAAACAACCCAGTATCCTAACACACTCCCTTTTTAGGTCTCGTGCCTAGCGATGCAGTGCGCAGTACTGCACGCATAGCGAGAGTCCTTTTGTGTGGGGTTCTAAAACTGAGCCAGGAATCGCACACGCTCATGCGTGTGCTTTTTCTTTTGTGCCCCGCTATTGGCCTTTGCGTGCGTGTTTTTCCACGCATTGCTCCACCACTGGCCTATTGGTGTCTATTACGCACACCAAAGGCCATGTGGTTTCAATTATCGTGCCCAGACACGGGTGAGATAATTGAAAACATATGGCTCGCTGTGGCGTGCGCGTGCGCACACCACTCATGGGCTTCTTGGATCCATTTCACAGGGAAGCAACTAAATGAAAGGAGCGCTGACGTTTTGCATGCTTCTTGTCTTTGAATGAAGCTTGGGTTTTTGTATCAGTGGTGAACAGGCTGGCACGTGGCCATTTCTCGACTCGTATAACTTGGGAACGTGAGTTTGGGGCACTTTTTCATACGAGTTTGATCGATAAAACACGCATTGAATTTCCAGAAGGAAGCACACTTTTCGCACATGTTAGAAAATTAGAGTACAACAGTTTGAACTATCGGTTTAAAATGTATGATTTGTTCACTTATGGAGAACCAAATTACCTGTTCACCCGTATAAAATCTATAACTTAAGTTAAAATAAATAACTTAGGTATCAGAATCCTCGGTAGGCAGGATTTTGCAAATATATTGTTTGTGTTGCGACGGCAAAAAGCCAGGTCTACTACCAACTGGAAAAGCTGTTTTTATTTACAATATCGTGAACGAGGCCGAACTGTTTATGGAGTATTCATTAATTAATAAGACATTTGTGTGTGGTACTCACAGCTGCCCTTACTCTTAACCAGCGTGTCTTGACACGCAGACAAAAGTGGTACCCAACTTTCCTCTGGACCGTCTGTCTGTCCTCACCTGAGTGTGCCGAGAAGTCTGTACACTGGGAGCAGTTCCGCTCTCCTCGAGCTCTCGGCAACCTGTACCGGTGAGTGGGGGCGGGGTTTGAGGAGGAAGGGTGAGAGGGCGTAGGGTCCTGTTGGGTGAGGGGAGCTAATGGCTGCAGAGGTGCTGAATGTCACAGAGGGGTGTCAGATTGTAAAATGTACCAAGGGGTGGGAGGGGGCGGGAATGGGACTTCTTACTGCCAGCAGAGTTTTATGGACTCGCCCTGCCCCCACAGCATGGTTCTAATATTTGACCTTGAGGCCCGGCTGCAGCGCCCCTCCTCCCAGCACACACACACACACACACACACACACACACTCTGCACGGCCCAGGCAGGGTCAAACCACATCTCTTTATCACCCAGGTCAGGGCCCCTCGGACTCCATGAACACCTCCGCCCCCAGGGTAACATCTGCTGAACTTTAAACAAACTGACATGGGCCAGGGAGGAGCCACTACTCCACTGCACACCCATCCCCCCGCTCTTCCATTCTTCATCACTCCCCTCATCATCCTCGCTGGACCTTTCTGCTGTCTTTAACTCATTACTCCTGCCCGGTTTCTCTTTAACTCGTTCTGCCCGTCTTTGTCTTCAGTTTTAATTCAGTCTTTTCCTTGTTGGTCCTTCTCTCATTCCAGGACGTTTCCTTTATGTCTTCCATGACTCTGCTAGACCTATACTTTTTTCTACCCTTCGGGTTCTTGTCATGCACCTTGTGACAAAGATAGGCCGATTTCACTCCCCAGCCCCAAATTCCTTTAAATTCCGTGTTGCAAAAAAACTTGTTAAACGCAACGAGGCTAGCTACTATCTCGATGGTTTTTAACCAGGCTTTATATCCAGATGCACTGAGACAGCCAGGCTCCAAATAGTGACAATGCTCTGGGCATCTACATGGCATGATGGTGGAGCTTGTCGTCCACTGGTCAGACCTCACTGGATGCCCTCCTGCTACTGGATAACAAGCCCAGCCAGGTAAAAAATTGACACATCTCCGGGCAAGAACTTGACCTTAAAGGCACACGTAAGTGCCTGAGTGAAAAGTGCACGCGTCCAAATAACCCGACTCAGAAGAATGAAGCATCTCTTACCCATCGATGACTGTACAATAGTAGTTCAATCTCTAGTCCTCTTGAGACTCCACTACGGCAATGCTTTAATATCCGCATGAGGAAGAGTCACGCGGCGCCCTCACAGCTACACTTCTTGGCGCTGCTCCCCTTCTTCGGGGTTCCAGAAGATCGGGCACATCTCTGGAATTGTACGCGCAACATGACAGCTTGTTTGCTGTATGGGGCCAGAGAGTTGGGAGCGGGTAGTTTTTGGAGGGTACCTATAGCCAACGCTTTCCGGCGCTTTCACACTCGCCTTGTGAGGTGCCAGGGGCAGAAAGCGTAGAAGTTTTGCCCGGACTTGGAAGGCCTTCTCTGAGCCCGTGAAAGTTACTTGGCGCGTGGGACACTTGTCCTTCCATCGTAGACTTGATCCGCGTCTGAGAGGCTCCTCGAGACGCCCGGTGACCTTGCAGCCTGGAGCAGTATGCACAGTGCACGTGCAGCATGCATCGAGTGCGTCACAGGGGCACCAGTGTCTATGCACGCTCAATGAATTGGAATATGCATAGTACCTGCTAATTACGCATAATACATTTATGATGTGCTTTTTCAATGTGGCCAATGGACCTAGTAAGGTTGTGACGTGCCTAGTTTGCTTAAGTGCACAATATGCCTTACTAGCATACGATATGCAGAGACACATAGCAGAGGCTCCATATAAATAGACGAGGTTCATGGTATGTGCACAAATTGTGTAGTATGTGGACTATGCGGTTGGTATGTATGTACATGTGGGGCCCGGCCTCCTGGCGTGGGCCTCCATGACCATTAGCACCCCAACCCAACTCATGCACCACCCCTGATCCCTGGTTATAGCCGCCCGGCCTCCCCACCCCGTAGCCACCGAAGACCCCCGGCCACCATGTCCCGATGTTCCGATGGCCGGCCCGGGGCCCCAGCGAAACCTAGACCTTAAACACGCCATGCCCGGCCGAGGGAGAGGGAACCCCCCAAGCAAGAGAGGGAGGAGTAGTCTCTGTCACTCCTCTGACCTCCTCTCAATAGAGGGTTTCGATCGCCCTCGGGCCTCCAGGGAGCTGGCTCCCCGCATGCTGGGTGTCTGGAGTCCCTCCCAGCCCAACTTGAAAGGATCAAAGAGCCAAGCGACAGGAAATCCCAACACACCGCCCCCAGACGCCAAGACCCCTCTCTGTGAGGACGTCGGACTTCAAAGAGAAGAAGGCGTATAACAGGGGGTGCTGAGGGGACTGGGGTAGAGAAGACCTGGAACTACGAGAGCCCTGCGGACCTGGTCGCGGCTCGACAAAACTGGAAAGAAGGACGCTACCTGACCCTTGGAAACCATCTGAGCCCTGCTGACGTCGTCGCGGCTCCCGAGAACACTAAGAACACCGGAGCCCTGCTGAGAGACTCGCGGCTCCCCCCGACCCTAAGACCATCGGAGCCCTGCTGAGAGACTTGCGGCTCCCACCAACTCAAGACCGGCTGAGCCTGCCGAGTGAATCGCGGCTCCCCGAAGATCACCTGATCGACAGTTCCTTCCCGTCAGAGCCCTGCGGACGTGGTCGCGGCTCGAGAATACACCGGTGCGGCTGGACCCAAGACTGTACCGTGTCCCCCGGCTCGAGGATTGAGAGCTGTGCGAAGGATACTCGGCATTGACTCTGAACCTAGAACTGTCCCGCTACCCCAACCCCCCCTGTGAAGGAATTACCAAGCTTGTTGTATCGACCAAAGACTACCTTGCGGATCATAAAAGTCCAAAGAATCTTAGATAAAGATCTCCGTCTACTGAAACCTACTGTGTGGTGTGCCCCAGGACCAGTTTGAACTGGCATATGCACCGAGGCTCCTTGTGAGCCTCAGGCATGTCTGATTCTATTCAAGCCCTACCTGACCAATACACAAAATCCTGTCTGGGGTGGTGCTCGCACCTCCCCTGGCAGGAAACCCTTTGTCCACGTCTCCCAAGCTGGAAGGACTCCCAGCAGCAGGAGGGCAGACTTGTGTCTGTGGTGGCAGCGTCCATTTTGTGGAGCTGAGGCTATGTCTGATTTTACCCGGGTTTCAGGTTCTGTACATGTCGTGTCCCCCTAGGAGGGTGGAATGCTAACCCCATCGCCAGAATTGGCGAGGGGTTAGTATTCCAATTCGTATGACACCTTACTCAACATGTTTTGATAAAGCCAAACCAAAGATAGCATTTAACCGCGAGGTTCATAATGCACTTAAGAGTATATGGTATGGCGATATCTGGAAACGGTAGAAGGAAGTTGTTCCGACCACTGCAGACAGGATCAGCTCTTGCCAGAGCACCATCTCACATGAAACCAAGCACACTGCCTTCAGGATTGTTAAGGCCTGCCATAGGAGTGACTTATAGGTTAACATGTGTCCCATTTAAGGTTAGGTATAGGCATACTACACCTAAGTAAGAGGTGGATACACCAACTTACCCCAGCTGAGTGATCAGCCAGTTGTGTCAAATTGCTAGGCCAGGCCAGGGGTGGCACAATACATGCTTCAGCCCCTGGTAGGCCTCAGATACACCAATGCCCTGGGTACCTAGGGTACACTACTACAGGGGCTCACAGGGTGATCCAGTTCCAATGGGTTATGCACCTAAAGTGCATAGTGTCAATTTAGCAGAGAGAACAGCAGGCTGGGGGTCTGATTAGCAGGCTCACAGCCTCAATACGTCAAAAACCAGTGAAGCAAAAAGCAAAAATTTGGGGTGACCATAGGATAGCAGACCCTACTCTCCTACACAACACCCCCCCCCCCAAACGCAGGGACATAAAACTAGCCTGGACCAGTCGTGTCTTCATGTCCTAAGTGGAAGTACCTGGAGAGACCATCTGCATTCCCATGGTCTGTACCTGGCCGGTGCTCCACTGTAAAGTCCATCCTCTGTAGGGAAATGGACCACCTAAGCAGTTTGGGGTTTTCACCCTTCATCTGATTTAGCCACAAGAGGGGATTATGGTCGGTCTGAATCTTGAAGTGAGTGCCAAACAAGTATGGCCTCAGCTTCTTCAGGGCCCACACCATAGCAAAGGCCTCCCTCTCAATAGCTGACCGATTCTTCTCTCTGGGGGTCAACCTTCTGCTAATAAAAGCAATGGGTTGGTCTTGACCATCTACATTAAGTTGTGACAGCACAGCTCCCACACCCAACTCAGAAGCATCTGTTTGGACAATAAACTCTTTGGAGTAGTCAGGACTTTTCAGGATAGGTGCAGAGCACATGGCCTTCTTCAGGTCATCAAATGCCTTTTGACAGCTTACTGTCCACTGAACCTTTTTGGGCATCTTTTTGGATGTCAGATCATTAAGAGGAGTCACAATTTGCCCCATAGTTCTTAATAAACTTCCTGTAGTACCCAGTCAAGCCCAAGAAAGCTCGGACCTGAGTCTGGGTGGTGGGAGGAGACCAGTCCTTGATGGATTGTATCTTACTCTCCAGTGGTTGAACTTGGCCTCCACCTACAAGGTGGCCCAAGTACACAACCTTACTCTGCCCTATCTGGCACTTAGTAGCCTTGATAGTGAGGCCTGCCTTTTGCAGAGCCTCAAGTACCTTCTTCAGGTGGATCAGGTGATCCTCCCAGGTGGAGCTAAAGACAGCAATGTCATCAAGATATGCTGCACAAAAGTCATCCAACCCAGTAAGGACTTGATTCACCAACCTTTGGAAGGTGGCAGGTGCATTCTTCAGACCAAAGGGCATCACCAAAAATTGGTAGTGCCCTCCTGGGGTTGAAAATGCTGTTTTGGCCTTGGACTCCTCAGCTAACCTGATTTGCCAATAGCCAGCTTTCAAATCAAATGTCCTAAAAACTTAGCAGAAGCCAGTTTATCTATGAGCTCATCTGCCCTTGGAATAGGATGTGCATCTGTCCTAGTGACAGCATTGAGTCCTCTGTAATCCACACAGAACCTCATCTCTCTCTTGCCATCTTTGGTGTGAGGTTTGGGGACCAGAACCACTGGGCTAGCCCAGGGGCTCTCTGAGGGCTCAATGACACCCAACTCCATCATCTTGTGTACCTCAGTCTTTATACCGTCCCTGACATGGTCAGGTTGTCTGTAAAGTTTGTTCTTCACAGGAAGACTGTCACCGGTGTCCACCACATGGGTACACCAGTCAGTTTGACTAGGTATCAGTGAGAACATATGCTGAAATGATTGTAGAACTTGTCTACATTCAATTTGCTGATGATCAGTGAGGTTGCCTCCCAGGGTCACTCCTTCAACTGAACCATCTTCAGGGTTCTGAGACAACAGGTCTGGGAGAGGGTCACTCTCCTCCTCCTGTCCCTCATCTGTAGCCATGAGCAAGCCCATTTCTGCCCTGTCAACATATGCTTTTAACCTGTTAACATGGAGTACCCTGTGGGGACTCCTGGGAGTGCCTAGGTCCACCAAGTAGGTAACCTCTCCCTTCTTTTCCAGGATTGTATGGGGTCCAGACCATTTGTCTTGGAGTGCTGCTGGGGCCACTGGCTCCAACACCCATACCTTCTGTCCTGGCTGAAACTCAACCAAGACAGCCTTTTGGTCATGCCAAGCTTTCTGTAAGGCCTGGCTTGCCTCAAGGTTTTTGGATGCCTTCTCCATGTACTCAGCCATCCTGGAGCGGAGACCAAGTACATAGTCCACTATGTCTTGCTTAGGCTTTTTAGAGGTAACTCCCATCCTTCCCTCACCAGACATAGGGGTCCTCTTACAGGGTGCCCAAATAACAATTCAAAGGGGCTGTAGCCAACTCCTTTTTGTGGGACCTCTCTGTAAGCAAACAGAAGGCAGGGTAGAAGGATGTCCCATCTTCGCCTGAGCTTTTCAGGTAATCCTTTGATCATACCCTTTAGGGTCTTGCTGAATCTCTCAACAAGCCCATTGCATTGTGGGTGATAAGGAGTGGTGAACTTGTAGTTGACACCACATTCCTTCCACATAGCTGTCAATTATCCTGACATGAAGTTGGTACCTCTGTCAGAAACTACCTCCTTAGGAAACCCCACTCTGGAGAAGACTCCCAGTAAGGCCCTGGCCACAACAGGAGCTGTTGTGGTCCTAAGGGGAATTGCCTCTGGATACCTGGTGGCATGATCCACTACCACCAGTATAAATCTGTGCCCAGATGCAGTGGGGGATCCATGGGACCCACAATATCAATCCCCACTCTCTCAAAGGGAACCCCCACCACAGGTAGTGGTATTAGGGGGGCCTTTGTTGTGCCACCTGATTTGCCACTGGCTTGGCAGGTTACACAGGAGCGACAAAACTCCTTGGTATCTTCATTCATGTGAGGCCAGTGAAAGTGAGGGACAAGCCTGTCCCAAGTCTTGTTCTGGCCTAAGTGTCCTGCTAGAGGAATATCATGGGCCAAGGTAAGAAGGAAGCCCCTAAATTGCAGAGGTATAACCAACCTCCTGGTTGCACCAGGTTTTGGGTCTCTAGCCTCAGAATAAAGGAGCCCATCATCCCAATACTCTTTATGGGTACCTTGAGCATTCCCAGCAGCAGCCAGCTGTCTGAGGGGTTCAAGAGATGGACAGGATAACTGAGCCTGCCCCAAGTCAGCCCTAGAAGGTCCCCCTGTCCCCAGAAACTCAACCTGGTCAGGTTCAAGCTCTTCAGGGACAGTTCCTTCAAGGTTCTCTGGATCATCCTCCTGGGAGGACTGATCATCACTTGGAGGCAGGGGGGAAGGCACAGCCTTAACCCTCCTGTTATTCTTCTTGGAAGGTGCTTGGTCCATTGTTCCAGGATCCAAGACCTGAGGTTCAGTAAGGCACTTTTTGGCCTGTGACCTGGTCACAGCAAGGACATGTGGTGATATACCTAACATCTCTGCATGTGTCCTGTACTCCACTTCTGACCATAGAGAACTCTCTAGGTCATTGCCCAACAAACATTCTACTGGGAGGTCTGCACTAACCACAACCCTTTTGAGGCCAGTTACCCCTCCCCATGAGAAGTTAACAATAGCCACACTATGGGAAGTAGTGGTATTGCTGGCATTGGTCACCAGGTAATTCTCACCTGGTATGTACTGTCCAGGATCCACAAAGCCTGGTGTCACCATAGTGACACTGGCACATGTGTCCCTGTAGGCTTGAGCCACTTTTGTATTAATCAATGGAGTCTGTCTGTACTTGCCCAGATTACTGGGGCTCACAGTCAGGGACAAATCCATGTCCCCATCACAGATCAAGACTGCCTGTGTAAGGGTTCTGTCTAGGTCAGAATCTCCCCAGTTCCCATAGTGATTCCCACTACACCCTTTGTCTGGGGACCTACACTGCTAACAGTACTACTGGGAGCAGGTGCCTTAGGGGCAACAGTGTTGGGGGCTCCACCCTTCTTACAATCACTAGTCCAGTGAGTTGTATTCTTGCAAGATTTGCACCAGGGTTTCTTTGGACCTTCTTTCTTCTTTCCTTTAGATTGTTGGGACCCACCCTCATTAGTACTAGTTTGGGGCCCTGTTGAAGACTTCTGGTCTTTGGATTTCTGGTCATTACCCTTTTGGTCTGTTTTCTTCTGATCACCCCCTTGGCCCTGGTTCTGGTTCTTTTGCTTAACCCTGGTTCTGACCCATTTGTCTGCCTTCTTTCCCAATCCTTGGGGAGAGGTCAGATCCGAGTCAACCAAGTGTTGATGCAGTTGCTGGTTTTGACAGTTATTTAAAATCTGTTCTCTCATCATCAAATTGTACAATCCTGTATAATCTGAAACCTTACTTCCCAGCAACCAACCCTCCAAAGCCTTAGTGGCGCATTCAACATATTCAGACCAGTCCTGAGTCTGTGCCTTCTGGGTATCTCTGAACATTAACCTGTACTGCTCAGTGGTTAAGCCTAACCCATAAACAAGGACACTCTTAAGGGCTCTGTAGTTTCTGACATCCTCCTCTCTAACAGTGAGGAGTCTATCTCTGCCTCTACCTTCAAAGGAGAGCCATAAGATTGCTGCCCACTGGTCCTCAGGAACCTGCTGTACTTTGCAGGCTCTCTCAAGAGCAGTCATCCACTTGTGGATATCATCCCCATTTTTGTAGGGGGGCACAACCTTGGACAGGTTCCTATTATCAAAGACCCTATCTTTGTCCCTAGGGACAATGCTGCCACCAGTGGGTATAGACCCACTCTCTCTAGGTTGCCTAGCCTTGTTCAGTTTCTCTTCCATCAGGGCTACTTCTAGCTCCTGTTTCCTGATCCTCAGCTGAGCTTCCTGCATTCTGGCCTCATGCTCCCTCCTCTGAGGTCTGGTCATCCTTCTTCTGGACTGACCCTGAGAGCCTCTAGAGGCATGAGAGGCATTAGAGTCACCTGAGTGATTCCTCTGTCTCCCAAACCCCTGGTTAAGTCCACTGGGGAAACTCAATGGGGGGAACCCATTGTCATTTCCCAATAGTCTTAAGTTAGCTGGGCCAAGTATAATACCTGGCACTGGGCTATTTCTCCCATCAGAATTACTACTACTATCAGACTCATCCCCTTTGTCATTCTCGTCCCTATGCTGATCCTCATCATCTGTAGTCTGATTCTCACCTAAGGGGTGACTGTTAGGAAGGGGTGCTTCAGTAGCATCTTCAGAAGGAGGGCCTCCTGTTCCAGTCCCTTAGGGGCCTAACTGGGAGGCTTTCTTGAGAGCTCTCTGATCTTCATCAGTTTGCAAGAGTTCTCTGAGTTCAGCAGAGGTAGGGTTCTTGGGCTGTTTAAGGCCCCTAGAATTAGCCAACTGCCTGAGCTCATTCTGGTTTAGGGTAGCAAAGATGGATGGTGCCCTCTGGGGGTCACTCTCGACAGAGATGGGTACCTTGGACCCCTCTGCTCCAGCCATTGCTCTTAAGTGTGGGTGGAAGTGTTGCAACTACCTACACTTGGGTTTTCCTACTAAACCTATCTAGTAGTTGTAGCCAGGGTGTGCTACTCCCTTTTCTCTACAACAACTAAGTTCAGTAGAACTTAAGTATATAACTAACTTGTTTTATATGTACCTAAAGGTACCTGTATGATCTTTCAATTGGTAACAAAGAGATTACAGAGGTAAAACACAGCAAGCTCAAATCCAACCGCTGCTCACCAATGTGAGAAGTTGGCCTGGTATATGATGTTCACTAATTAAAGTGACCACCTTGTATCATGCCAAGCAACCCTTATGGTGTGGTTGTAAGTCAACCTTTTCGGACCAGCTGCCCTAGTGGTAGCGTAGGCTAAGCAGAGGCTAAACTCGTTTAGGCGTGTTAAGCAAGCTGTTTTACCATATGTAACCCCCCTTTATACCAATGAAAGGACACCACACAGATATATATTCAAAATATATATGTATTTATTACTCAAAGTATCCCCTAGACTCTTTATGAGCACAGGAGCACAAATCGTTAAACAAGAAAGTATCACAATATACAGAAGTTGCACTTTATATGGATAGGCCCTGGTGGCCGCTCAAACCATATACTAAAATAGTGGTATAAGTACCAGGAAAGGGAGAAGGCCTAAGGCCTCTAGAATCGCTGGGCCTACAAGGAGCTAACTTTAGTTAGTGACCAGGAGGTCCACGGGTCGCGTGTGCAGTGAGGAAAGTTACACGCGGGCGCCCATAGGTTTTCAATGGGTGCGTAATTGTTCAAAAGTTACTGCTAGAAGGGTCTTCTGGTTGGACTACGAATTCAAGACATCAAACCTAGACACTAGAGATGTTACTCTACACTTGTGCACCGGAGTGCCAGCTTTACCTCACCCACAGGAAGCGGGTGCATAGGGCTCGAAGTGCGTCGGGTTTCGTCTATCTGTTCAATGGAGCCTGACGACAAAGATGCTGCAGGCGGTCGGTCCAGAAGAGATGCGGTGGATCCAAGGATGGATCGGAAGTGTAGAAGACCTGTAAGCAGAGGGGACAGTGTTCACAGTCACTAGCCAGTGACCGGCGTGGCACCAGGTAGGTACCAGGCGATGTCGGGTGCAAACAGGTGAAGAGGTGTAGCTTGTCTCTGCAGCCACGTGGTCCCTGAAGGTCGACGACGTCCAGGAGTCGGTTCACGAGCTGTCCCACACAGGCTCTCGCTCTCGGCGGTGTCGGCGACTCAGAAGAAGCAAACAAGCCTTGGCAAAAGCAGGAGTCGCAGGAATCGAAGAAAGCTGTTAGCTCTGATCAGCAACGTCAGAGGGGCTGCCCCTTTGAAGGGAAGCAGGGGCCAGTCTGGAGCAACCAGACCAGCGTCGTAGTTTTTCAAGATGGTTGCCAAGATGGCCACTAGTCAACGGACCAGTAACCGGTTAGGCGCGTCGAGTCGCGAAGTGCAGAGAGGCCCCACGCAGATCGTGGAGATGCTGGAGGGCTCACCTTTGGTGCAGATGCTGCTCGGATGTTGGGCTTCTCAGGACCCAAAGCACAACTCGGAAGAAGCCTCTGTTGTCGCGCTTGCAGCTAGTCGAGTGTCTTCCAAGATGGCTGGCTCCACGTGTCTCGGTGCCTCCACGGGTTCCTTCTTTGCAGGGACTGTGGATCGGGCGGTGAGAGGTCTGGAGGTCCAGTCCTTGTCGGTCTCTGGTGTAGGATGGATTAAGCCACGCCCTATTTACAACACTAAGATCATTGTTAGCAAGCAAGCTTGTCGTTTCTGCTGCGCTGCACACGACACTGTTGTTATGTGTTATTCATTTTAGAAATGCTGACTCGACTTTGCCTTACAGGATAACAAACTGTTGTTTCACATTCTTAACCGTGAAATGTGCCCTTGGTCTGTACATCATGCAAAGAACGCGTCTGGGTCACTAGAAGGTACAGAGTGTTGTGTTTAGATTGATCGTACCACTTGTTAGACATATCATGCATACAGCTGCCAATATCTGAAGGACTAGCGTCTTTAATATTGCAGAACAGTTTGGGTTTGCACACATTCGAACAGAAGAGCTGATGCATGAGAGAGCTGATCCTTTGATGTGATTCTACTAAGCTGATCTATACGGTATGGGGTCCCCCCTATTAGCCTAAGAGACCTTCTAATAGTCTAATAATAATAATAATGTATTAGATTCTAGTGAAAGGAGTGTGGCTGTATACCACTGTCATTATTAGTATGATTGCTCCTTTCATTTTGTATGGTATTGTAATGATGCTTATGGTTCTGATCTGTACTGTTAGTCTGCTAGTGTTAGCCAAAGTACTGCATCTTAGGACGCGAGGTTTATAAAATAAACTCTTTAAACTTTACCGTGTCTGTATTATTATGTTGTGGACTAACAAATAGATACGAACAGGTATTTCGGATTCCCACCACTCCTGAGAAATATCTAAGTCGCCTGTTCTGGTTTGTCTATACATTGGGACCGCCTAGCTAGATCTAGGCTAACGAATGGGATACTAAGCTAGTCGGATAAGGGGTTCTGGGTTCTGAGGGGAATTTTCTGGTACACCACAATTCTCTGAGGTCCTGGTCTCCTGCGCATAGTTCTGTGCAAAAGCAGAATCCCTGCAACATGGCGCACCTAACGTTTGGTCTTAAGATCTGAGACGCTTTAGTAGTACTTGCGTTTAGTCCACAACTACCCTCACTCTCGTTTCCGGAAAGCAAGAGTGACGGATTAACCTACCTAGGTTTTGACTAAAGGTTCTATCAAGCTTGAAAATTAAAAAGGTTACAATTTTTTTTTTTTTGAAACCGTTTATTGCAATCTCAAATAGTTACAGGTATGGGCCTACAACCGTCTGGCCGGCCGCTAGAGTGGCAGAAGCATATGACATATATACAGAAAAATCTCTTGGCGGTGCAAAAAGGTAAATCAGGGGATATCAGTAGTGCAGGCCACATAACTCCAAACCCACAATACGGTTTCCTTTTGTCGAAACACAACAACACAAAAAACCACACCCGCAAGGCAACCCGCAATCCCAAGTGACAGCACGCGCTCCTTAAGTGGGGGACCCCATCCAATCGCCAAACTGAGAACAGATCAGGGACTGGGGAACCACGTGCCCGTGGCTAGGGGAGGGGGTCGGCTAGGGGGACGGGGCTGGTGAGGCAGCCGGCAGCAGTGGCGGCTCGCAAATACCCCCGCGATAGGCGTTCCAGGGGCCCCAGATTTTCACCCACGCCCCAGGCTTACCCCTCGCAACATACACCACCTTTTCACGAAACATACACCAATCCATGTGTTCTTTCCAGGCCGACACCGCCGGGGGCCTCTGGGATCCCCACAATTGAGCAATGTCACGCTTAGCTATCATGTATCCCAGAGTCACCCACCGCGTCTGCGGAACCGAGTAGTCAGTTGGCTCCCACACATTCAGCAAGCATCTCCTCGCTTCAGGCAACAGCGCGACACGCGAAACCACTCGCAGGACCTCGTGTACACCACGCCAGAATCGCTCCACCTTTGGGCATTCCCACAGAATATGCAAGAAAGTTGCCAAAGCACCACAGCCACGCTTACACAGTCCATCCTCAGCAAAGCCCATACGTAGAAGCCTCGGCCCCGTCACGTAAACCCGGTGGAGGATCTTAAGCTGGACGAAGCGAAGGCGAGCCGGGATGGCCACCTCCTTCGGAGAGGCCACCGCGGAAATCCAGTCCTCGTCGTCCAATTCCAGCCCATCGGCAACCCAGGCCTCGCGGAGGCCAGTCAGCAGGCCCGATCGGTCGTTGATCAGTTTTTTATATATAAGGGAGATCGTGCTGTCTGGGACATGGCCATCCAGCACTCTGTCCTCCAGGGGGGAAGACTCCGGAATGGACGCGACATCCGGGAAGACGGAGCCCAGCGCGTGGCGGACTTGTAAGTACCGAAAGTACTCACTGCCTTGCAACTGAAACTCCGTCTGCAGCGTCTCGAAAGTTTTGAATCCCCCCCTCGTCCAGAGATCTCCCACTGTGCTGATGCCGATCGTATCCCACTTCTCGAAGCCCTTCGAGGTCCACAGGGAGCCCAACCTCGCAGACGCATATAGCGGTGACGCCCGGGTCAAACGGTCCTTCCACCCCATAGCTGCGTTAGCCGCGTGCCATACACGCACCATGACACGCGTCGGTCCCGTCAGGCGAGGGTCCGGCGCGCCAGAGTAGAGCGCTCGATTGTAGTCGCCACCGGGCAGGAGCATCTTGTCCATTTCAAATGCCGGGTTCAGGGCGGGCCCGTAAAGGCCATGATTAAGCGCAGCTAGCTGGGAGGCCCAGTAATACCGTTTGATATCCGGGAGGGCAACCCCCCCATCGTACCACGGGAGCGTCAATTTAGCCAAGGCAATACGTGGCCTCCCGTCCCAGAACAGGCGACGCTGCAAACTCTCCACCTCACGGAAGTAGCGCGCCGGGACCAAGTCCATAGTGTTCTGGAGAGCGTACAGAAAGCGCGGCAACGACATCATCTTAAACAAGGCCGCTCGGCCGAGCGGCGAAAGCGGCAGACGCCGCCAACGCACCACATCCTCCTTCAAGCGCTGGAGGGGGGGCAGCAAATTCCGCTCGTAGCGGGCCTCCGGGTCCAGAGTAATATATATACCCAGGTACCGAAACCCCTGGGAGGCAATCTGGATCGGACAGTCCCGTGGTAGGACCGGAGCCTCCCCGGCAAGCACATATACACAGGATTTCGCCCAGTTGATGACGAGGCCTGAGTTGCGACCGAATGAGCGCAAAACATCAACTAGGACGATCAGTGATTTACGCGGGGAGGCGAGATATAGAAGGATATCATCAGCGTAGAGGGACACACGGTCCTCATGCTCGGGGGTCCAGCGGAGACCACGGATGGAAGGGTGCCACCGCAGCCACTCCGCCAGGGGCTCCAGGGCCAGTGCAAACAGGAGAGGCGACAGGGGGCAACCCTGTCGCGTGCCCCGTCCCAGTGCGAATGGGGCCGAAACTCGTCCATTCACCACCACCTGCGCCAATGGGCCGGAATACAACAACTTGACCCAGCCGATGAAGCCCGGTCCGAAGCCAAACTTCGCCAGCATCGCCCAAATGTATGGCCATTCGAGCGTATCAAACGCCATGGTGGCGTCCAAGGACGCCAAGATGGCCGGTTCCCGCACGAACGGGACACGCGCGAGCACCCCGTGCAAGCGTCGCAGATTAAGGGCCGTGTTGCGATGGGGTATGAAGCCGGACTGGTCTTGGTGGACCAAATCGCCCACCACGCCGACCAGCCGGTTGGCCAGCACCTTGGCGAGGATTTTGGGCTCCGCGTTCAAGAGCGAGATAGGCCTATAGGATGTGACCCGCTCACGGGGTCTCCCCTCCTTGTGGATCACCACGATCGTGGCCAGACGCTGGTCCGGCGGAAGGGAACCCCGCGAGCGGGCCGCCAGGAACATCGCGCGCAGGTGGGGCGCCAGTACATCTGGTCGCAGCTTATACAGCTCGATAGGGATGCCATTGGGGCCCATGGCCTTGCCAGATGCGACCGAGCGGATAGCAAGGGCAATTTCGTCCGAGGTGGGAGGAGCGTCCAGCAGATCCCTGTCCTCCACCGAAAGGGAGGGCAGCGCGATGTCCCGAAGCAGGGCATGGGAATCCTCCTCCGAGCAGGGAGAAACCGGGGAATACACCTCGCGGAAATAATCCGCGAAGCAGGAGACAATGGCGTCCGGCTCGGTGACACACACACCATCCATCCTCTCGATCAACGGAACCACACGACTCGCTCTCTCCTTTTTGTCCAACCACGCAATCAATTTACCAGCCTTATCACCCACATCATACTGTCGCCCCTGTTGCTCTCTACTGAGGCCCCTGGCCGCCTCCGTGACGAGGGCCCTATAAGCCGCCTGCTTGAGGTGTAGAACATGCAATGTGGCATCCGTCACCCCGCTCCCCAGGTCACCCTCTAGTTCAGTAATTTCGGCCTCCACCCGGGTTACCTCCTCCCGCTCGCGCCTCCGGGCATGGGAGATAAAGGAGAGGGCCTCCCCTCTGAGAACTACCTTAAAAGCCTCCCACAGGGAGATAGCCGAAGGGACAGACCCCACATTCTCCTCAAAGTACCGCTGCAAGGATTTGATCAATTCGGCTCGAATAGTGGGGTCGCGCAGGTACCAGGCATTGATTGGGGCTACCCTGCCCTCCCCCCTCGGGAAGACATCAAAGTGCAACAGTAGTGGGGAGTGATCTGAAATACCCCGCGCCAAATGGCGCACCTCTCCCACTCTCCCAGCATAGGCCGCAGGGACAAGGACATAATCTAGCCGCGAGAGGCTACCATGGGCACCCGAGTGGAAGGTGTATTGCAGCTGCGCGGGATGCTTTAGTCGCCAGCAATCCACCAATCCTAGTGTATCTAAAAGGCCGGACAGCCACGCCTGTGCCCGGGGGAGGTCCCTGGGGGGATGACGATCCATAGACCCAGAAGCCACCGCATTGAAGTCCCCCCCAACTACCAGAAGCCCACCCGGGAGGTCAAGGAGGAGGCGCCCCAGGTCCGCAAACGTGGTAGATTGCAACCCCGGCGGAACGTACACTGATACAAAAACGACCACTCTGCCCTCCATTCTACCCACCAAGACAGTGTAACGTCCCCTCTCATCATGGCGCACCTCATCAATCTCCAATGGGAGCGAGTTCTTAATCATGATGCCCACCCCCCGCGAGCCCGAAGTGAAGCCCGAATGGGCCACCAAGCGATAGCCTCGCCGATTCATGGCGTGAAAGGAATTACCTATAAGGTGTGTCTCCTGCAGGAAGACCACATCTGGTGAAATTCGTTTCAGATACTGCAGGACCACACCACGCTTAATCCTATCCCCCAGTCCGTTAACGTTCCATGATAACACAGTCAAATCCCTACCCCCCATCATATCTGGAAGCCATCCGTCGTCCCCCAAAGAGCATCTCGAAAACAACAATACAGTAAAGGGTTCGCCTTGCGGTGCAAACAAACAACACTCCACCCCCGCCCACCCATCCCAACAGAACTCCCCCCTCCCTGCACCCCTGCATGAGCCCAGACAGCCCCCCCAAAGTGCAGTGTGCCTGTCGCCCCATAGACAAAAAACTAACTAGTCCCCCAGAGGAGGAGGGAAAGCCCCCAATGGACCCCGTACGACCTCCATAGGAGGGGAACATACACGATCAGTGAACGGTAACCGGAATGTTGTCCAGAGCAAGGCCTACTATTCACCCCTCAGTTCTGATCCGGCGAGCCCTCCCCGCCAACCGCACCCCCCCCACCCCCCCGGCCCCGATCCCCAGGCAGAGTATCCAACCAGTCCCCAGCCGCCTCGGGACGGTCAAAAAAGTGCGTGCGACCATCCACCTCCACCCTCAGCTTAGCTGGAAAAAGCATTGAGTACTTAAGGTTCAGGTCCCGTAGGCGACGTTTAACTCCGAGAAAACTCAGTCTCTGCTTTTGGACCGTCGGAGTAAAGTCAGGGTAGAAATTCACGTCCATATTATCGAGCTTGACCGGTCCCTGTAGCCTGGAAGTCTGCAGGATAGCGTCTCTGTCCCGAAAGTTAAAAATCCGGGCAATGAGAGGCCGCGGCGGGGCTCCGGCCTTAGGTCTTCCTCCGGGGACCCTATGAGCACGTTCCACCGCAAAAAGTTTACTCAGCCCCCGGGGCTGGAGACGGGTGAGGATCAGGTCTTCCACAAACAAATCTGCCGCCTCCTCCTCCCGTCCCTCCGGCACCCCGACAATGCGAACGTTGTTCCTCCGGGCCCGACCCTCGGAGTCCTCCAATCGACGGTCCATCAGGGCGCTCGCCTGGCCAAGCCGGTGCACCTCCTTTTGAAGGGCCGCCACGTCTGTAGTGAGACCCGAGGTAGTGTGGGCCAGGGAATCGACCCGGTCATTTGTTTTAGACAAGTCGGCTCTCACCAGGCCCACATCCACCAGGGCCGAGTCTATCTTCTGCGCCAGAGTATCAAAGCGCTGGTCCACCGAGGCCTTCATCTCGGCAATGGCGCCCATGACGTCCCGGAGGGTCAGATCCGCGGGCTGAGCAGACGCCTCAGTCGGGCCCGCGGGGGATGTACGCGGTGCCTCTGGAGATCCCATCTGGAGGGTGTAGCGGTCCATGCTGTTAGACTGATGTGCCGGGCCACGGCGGGTCGATTTCACCTTTGCCCGGTCGCCATCTTGCTTTGTGGACATGTCGCACTCCCAAAGTCGTGCCAATCTCCTCGAAAGGGCCGATAAACCAGTTCACGGGTTCCGGGGGGGGGGGTGACCACTGGACCGCAGGACAACTCACAGCCGGCGGGTCAGCCGGGCACCGGGACAAGACCACACCACCGCATCCCGCTCCGCAACCCTACCTCGCTTGAGGGCAAGGAGGGCGCAAAAGCGAAAGTGAAAGCGCGGGGTACGCGAGTCGCCCAGCCCTGCCCGCCGCTGTTGTTCGCTTTGTCCCCGGATCGCCCCACAACTCCAATCCGGGGGGCCGGCGCGGAGAAGGCCGCAATCTTCGATCGGTGCTCCCACCGGTGTCCGGGGTCAGATTCGAAAACGGAAAACGGGTGCCGCCTCAGCTCGGGTACACAGACACAGTCCCCTCATCAAAGACAGGATATAATCAGGATTAATTCAGGAGGTCGCGGAGGTCCTCGGGAGCTTCGCACCTACGCGGCCATCTTGGTTGCGCGCTAGGCTCCTCCTCTCAAAAGGTTACAATTTTTGAGCCCAAGTGCTACTGTAAATATCGTTGTTACTTTTTTGTGTGTCCTTATGGCGGTTAATATTCCAGCTCATAGTAGGGTTCCTCTGCGCGCTCATTTGAGGGCTTATGGGGTACCTGATGACGGGATGGCCGTGGTCTTTGTGGTCAGTGCTGATGCCACCTACCCTTATGAGTTGTTTTACTCATGGGTGACCTTTGAGGAGGTGGATACGGACGATAATTTGTTCCACGAATATACAGCCACGCCTGTGCCTGCGGTTTATGCCCCATATAGGACACTAGAAATTCCTATTTCTGCCTGGCAGCATACAATTTGGTTTAATGGCGCCCTCCCCCATGAGCTCGTATCGGCGAGAATGGGCCCGTTGTCAATTGCAGGGGCCACTTGGCCGGTACTGGCCGGATATACTCCACACCCACGCTACCTAACGGTGGGAGTGGGTGATTTACGAACACTACACACAGCCCTGATTACGGTCCATAGGGCTTTAGTGCAGTATGTGTCACGCACAGTTCAGGTGGGAGCACCTGCGGTTGCTGGGCACAGGACGGATCACCATCACGCGGTGGTGATTAGCCCTGTTATGGTTAATGCGGTTGTCGGCAAGCGTCCCCTCAGTAAGGATGAATTTCCTTACTGGCTTGCGGAAAAATGTGATCAATTAGAAGCCGTGTTTCCAAACACTACACCTGTGGATAAACACAGGATACTCACCATTACTTTGCCGAAGGACCTGGTCCCTGAACTTGTTGATTGTGACAATTGGGGCAAGGTCTTTGCTGCGACCTATTCGAAGTGCTACGGCACTCCGTCTATGTCTGTACTACCCTCCGTCATCAAGAAAGTTCAAGAAAGTCATGGTGCGGAGGCAGCAATAGAGTTAGGATTAAGGCTTGTCGACAGTTTCGATGTGGTTTGTTCCATGGTAATGGGCAACCTCAAAGGAGATGCCATGCAGTTCCAAGTTGGTAATATGCTGGAACTTGTGGCTGATGCCGATAAACCAAGGGAGTTCGCAAAAATTATTGCGAAAGCCTATAGGATGGTTGGACGTAGTGCCTTAGGCGTGAAATCCACCATCAAAATTCCTGATGTAGTGCAGCAAACTAAGGTGAGTTCGTCTACAAAAGACGAAAAGCCCAACTTTCCTAAACAAAGTTGGCGAGCCAAAAAACAAGAGAAGCAGCAACAGAAACAGGTTTCTCGTCCAGCCTCACCCGTACAGTCGTATAGTGAACGCACTTATGATTTGCGTGATCGTACTCGTATTAAGTCACCTGATAGATTTCAGGTTTCTGAACAACGCTCTCCTCGTTCTTCACAG
This sequence comes from Triturus cristatus, assembly GCF_964204655.1. NCBI lineage: Eukaryota > Metazoa > Chordata > Amphibia > Caudata > Salamandridae > Triturus > Triturus cristatus. Next base: position 176,650,631 of record NC_140579.1, on the reverse strand, counting down.
GAAACATCGACTTCGCACACTGGTGGTGGAGAGCGTGGGAGAGGACGGGGTGCTCAAGGTCGAGACCAGCCCCGCCAGTCTGACGGCAAAGGCAAGCAGGAAGACACTGCCAGACCACGTCCACCGTTTCAGAAAAAGAAAGTTGCTGCTATCTCAGCGAGATATGCCTCAGATGGTCAGGACACAGCTTCGGAACCTGACATGGGCACTAACGCTGCTAGACAGCGCGGCGGAGGTTACAGTAGTGCGGGATGCATTGCGTCCATTTCTGGAGGCGACAGCAACTGACATTTATGTGACAGTTGAAACTGCTGATACTCGCGTAGCTCCCCCAGAGAGATTATTTGAAATAGTCCTTAATATTGAAGGTGACATACAACGCAAAATTAAAGTGGTTGTTTGGGATAATCTTACCACCATCTATGATATTCTTTTGGCGGAAAAAGATTGGCCTCCGGCTTTCATTTTGGACGCTCCAAGGGGAGAGGAAGTTATACTTCCTTCCTTTGGGCACGCAGTGCCCACGGATGAGTCTACTAGGTTAGCCGGGGAGTGGGCACAGGTGCTTGCACCTGCGTTATATCATAATCAGGTTGGCTGGGATAAATGTTCTCCCAATCACGAGATTCCATTGCGATCCGATCCCCAGCCTCAACCCCAATATCCCATGCGTCGCGAGGCAAGATCTCACGTCGCGTCTATCCTTGAACAATTGGAATATCAAGGAGTGATTGAGACATGTGTGTCACCCATGAATAATCCTTTATTCACTGTGACGAAGCCTGACGGGTCGTACCGCCTAGTTTTGGATTACCGGCATTTAAACTCGCATTGCCGGACGTGTGCGGTACAAAATACTCATAGTTCGGCTCCCGTCGATAGTCTTGTGAGAAAACGTTTGAAAACTACGCTCGACTTATCAAATGGCTTTTATTGCCATAACCTGGCCCCTCTTAGTTATGAGTGGACAGCATTCACCTCGGGTGGCAAACAAAAATTGTTCAAAAGGCTCCCGATGGGCTATAAAAATAGCCCTGGAGTTTTTGCCGCTCGCGTGGTCTCTCTCTTAGAGATGGTAGACCCGGAGGCATACTCGTATGTTGATGACATCTATCTGACAGACGACGAGTTGCTTCCACACCTTGCTCGTGTGGATAACATAGTGACTATGTTTGCAGACTTCGGTTACAAGTTTAACTTTAAGAAGTCACACATTGCTGAGTTTACAGTGTTGTTCTTGGGGTACGAACTCAATAATAAGGGTCGAGGCTTGGCACCGCAATTCCTTGAGAAATGCGCACGCCTTCGTATCCCTACGACACTGAAAAAACTACAATCCCTGCTGGGTTTTCTGAATTTCGGTCGATCCTACATTCCTGATTATGCCCAGCGTATCAAGACACTTTATGCCTTGATACAACCAACTTTTACCAGATCTTGCTGGCTGCCAGAGCACTCACTGGCATTGTATACTTTGCAAACTGATCTTCTTACAGCTAAATACCTAAAGACTCGTGACAACCACACCAACCTGGTCATTAGAATTGTTCCAGGCGCGGAAGGTTTCACGTACTTAACGTTCAATGAGGGCGACACAGTCCCCATTGCTTACAAATCTCATCTGTACACTTCGGCTGAGCTGCGATTTTCCACTGTTGAAAAAGTCTTAACAGCAGTTCAGATGGCGATCCTGAAAGAACGAGCGCTGTCACAGGGAAAGCGCATGCTGGTGGTAACACCGTTTCCTGCTCTCGAAACAGCGCCGGGAGTCCCCGGTCCGGGGTAGCTGTGCGCTATATAAGTACAAACACATTTACATTTACATTTTACATTTACTAAAGCTAGTGTACCAAATTCTAAGGCTTTGCATCCAAGGTGGATACAATGGGCGACCTCCTTAGCTTCGCCTGACGTCGAATACATCTTTGACGCAGCGTTGCAGACTCAGCAGAGTTTGGAGTATGAATTCGTTCATCCGGCTCCTCTGTCATTGCGCCCCATCGAGGAATACCATTGTGTCATATACACTGACGGGTCGGCGCATACCGCAACTGGATCAAGGCACGCTTATTCAGCGGCTTGCGCAATTGTAGTCGGTACTTTCGTAAATGGAGAGTTCCAATCTGATGCAGTGCATACGCAGTCATTGGGTGATTGTACCGCGCAATTGGCGGAGCTTCGTGCTCTAGTACTTGCACTTGAGTTTGCTGATCACAGGGTCACTACTCTTATAGTGAGTGATTCTTACTATTGTGTTCAATCTTACAACGACAATTTGCTTTTTTGGATTATGAATGGTTTCCGTGATTCCAAAGGTGGCACAGTGAAGCATAAAACGCTTTGGGCTCGAGTGGCAGAATTTAAAGGGAGTCTGCCACTTGTGAATGTAATTCACACTCTTGGTCACCAACGAGTTGGTGTCCATGCTGTCGGTAACAGTTTGGCTGACGAGGCAGCTAAAACAGCAGTGGCGACATATTTAGTAGCAGCAGTTACAAGATCAAAATCTAAGATAGATGATGACATCTTAGCAGCTATTGCTGCTTCTGAGACAGGGACGAACTTCCCTAGAGGTTTCCCTTCTCGATACCATTATCTCTTAAGTCCTGATAACGTCCCGTTAGTGAGGATTAACGAAGTTGGTGATAGATTGATTCCCAACGCGGACTGCAGACCAAATTTGATAACGGCTGCCCACGAAGGTGTTGCGTCTGCGCATGCTGGAGTGTCAGCAACTGTGTCTCTTTTACAGCAACGTTACTGGTGGTACGGATTGTATAAACAAGCGCGGGCTTATGTACTTAGTTGTGACATTTGCCAGCAGATTAAACCTTCTTCTGTTGCGCGTCCACCTCCAATGCAGCTGCATATATCTAATCAACCACTTGCGTGTGTTTATTTAGATCACTGCGGTCCTTTTACCTCTGATACTGCGTACAAGTACATCTTGGTTGCAGTGGATTCGTGCACACGTTTTCTGTGGGTGTGGCCACAAAGGAGTGCTGATGCCAGGACTGTCATCAAAGCATTGCGTGTCTTTATAGGGAGTTTTGCGTGTGGTACCCTTCACTCTGATCAGGGCCCGGCGTTCGTCTCTAAGGCGTACAAAGAAGCAATGAGAAGTTTGGGGGTCCAAGTCAAATTCTCGTCTCCATACCGGCCTGAGGGCAATAGTGTTGTGGAACGGATGAACCGTGACCTAAAGCAATCATTGACAGCCAAGGTGTTAGGTACAGGCCGGAACTGGCTTGCCCACTTGTATGACGTCCAACGTGCACTTAATAACCTCCCTAGAAGGTCTCTGGGTGGGCAGACCCCGTACATGATGCTCTTTGGAGTGAGAATGTTTGTTCCGGACCTTGATGGTCTAGACATGGCGGCGGCTGCCGCGCCTTTTGACCTAGATGACCACTGTGCTGTATTGCAGAATCTACAAGAAGCAAGAGACACTCTGGCAAAGGAACACGTGCCCTCTACATCTGAAGAAGCGCTCCTGATTCCGGTAGTCGGCTGGCTGCCTCGAGTTGGTGACCTGGTCCGTGAGAAGGTGGAGAACAAGAAGGAGTTTGGCCCCTCTTATCGTGCACCAGTCCCGGTGCTTGGAGTATTGGGTACACGTACAGTTGTTTTACCCCCACTTCCTGGTCGCAAGGGTAACAGGTACATTTCAATTGAAAATGTCAAGCTACACAGGGTGGCCGATTCTCCATAGTATGACACCTTCGGTTTCCTGCCCTTCGATGCTGAGAAACTCTGTTGTGATGCCACCCTCTATCATCGTGCCTGAGGTTTCCATTGAGATGCTTACAGTTAATGATCCGCCTGTACCACCTACTGCTGGTGGTTTGCCTGATGATCCTGAGTATGCTTATCCTGCAGAAGTCGCTTTGCCCCTATTACATACAACAATGCTTACCCAGTCCCATTCTGCCTTTGAAACTGAATCATTGACTTTCACTGCCCCTTCCAAAATTTCTATATTTTTTGCCTGGTTCAAGAGACATTTTTTGGTTGCACCTTGGACTTACATCTGGTTGGTGTTGATTTGTATTTTTTTATTTATGACAATTGGCTTTGTGGTAGTGTTTTTTAGACTTATCAATGGACACTACCTGAATGAACGTTCTACAATTCAATTAATTGATGGAACTTTGGCCCCCTATTCCTCATCACACATCATGAAAAGAGACCAGATGTTTGTGAACATCACCGCCTGGCCTGTACGTGATGGGATTGCTTGGGATGCAGTGAACTTTCAAATTCATGGTCCCACCGAAGTTATTAATGTGCCAACTGTTTTTTGTGTTTCTATGGGTGATGTAGTTAAACAAAACATCCGCTCAGATGATTGGGATGTACAAGCAATAGAAGCACTGTTTTCTGATTTGAAATATTATGCTGCATTTGATGCTGAAGATCTGTATTTAAATACTGCAAACTACGATGAACAATTTTGTTTTCAACATTATGGCACACATTTCCTACACAGAGCAAATACTTTTCGTAATTTTGTTAATTTCACTCAATGGGAACATTGTCCTGTCCCTATGACTGGCAGCTCTGCTACTTTATTGAAAAAATTCACATATTTTTCGGATTTTAGTGTGTCAGACCCTGCTTCTTTTTATTTTAAGGTGGCGGTAGAACCCACTTCTGAGGTCAGACTGACACACACAAAATTATTATATTCCAAATCCTTTATGGATGAATTGGCTATTGGAGGTTATGATGTATGGAAAGCTACTATCGATCTTAAATCGGTTTGGGGAACTAAACCGTGGCAGGTACAAGGAACAGAAGCTTTGCATCGTGCCTGTCTTATCCCAAACCATATCTTATTTTTAAATTCGTCTATTTTTCAGACCACCTGTTTTGGATTGGCTATATCAAAAAAATTAATTTCCCCCTCGATACCTGATCTGGGTGCTTATCCTGGTTGGGAAAATCACTCAGATCTGTCCCTTACTATGTTGCAGTCCCTTGTTTCCAATGGCACCTTCAATATTTCAACATTGAATCCTGAGGGTTGGTTGGTATGGCAAACAAGCTCAGATTCCTGTCAACGTCGGTTTCTGGATTTGGCTCCAGGGTATACACAACTTAGGGTTGACCCTCGTTTCACATCTTCACACACGGTGACTACCTACTCTGTAGGTAAATTGTGTCAGTCATGGCTGCAACATTCCACTTTAACTTCAGTTAAGCTTCATTTATCACGATTAAATGAAAAAATAGATTTGAATGATTTTATTAAGGGTCCTGCAAATGGCAGGTCTAAACGATGGGCTTATGCTATTTACAATGAAATTTGGAAATTGTCGCAAATTGAAGCTGCTTCTAGACTGCGTGCTATTGACCAGGCCAATATGGAAAAAGTATTGGCTGTGATAGATAATAGTATTAATACTTTGCCTTCTAGAATTTATACATTAGATAATATTGTTTCTTCTGTCGTAGACATTGTACAAGATGATGTGTCTGTGTTGTATCGTGGCCAAAATCAGTTGCGTTCAATTATGCAGTTTGCATGGACATTACAAACGTTAAAGGCAGGGAAAGTCCCTTGGGATTACATGAATATTTCATCATTGTTCCTTCCTTTTAATTTAACGGCAAAACAGCAGTTCATGTCCATGAAAGACGCGACTTGCGCATTGCTGCACATTGAAAAATTGGAGCCTTTACCTTTTTCTGTTGCGGAGTTAAATTCAGCCGTGTGGCTTATCCACGGATTAGTCACTTTACCTTTTAGTTTGTTCAAATTTAGTTCGTGCATGAAGCATTATGCCATTGGCAGATATGAACAACTTGGTGATGCGTTCCTGCACGAAGTTTGGTCACTTCCGTTCACTTACAGATGCGTAAGGGATGGCAAGGAGGTTTACTTAAAAGGTGAAGAATGCACTTTCGCTCCTGATCACTCTGTGGTTTGTAGACATTTACAATTACATGGCGCTTGCAATATACACGCTCCTAATTTAGCTTGTGTCCTAAAGGGGATTCCAATGCCAGTTATAACGTCTTCTTTTAAGCTGCTTGCCAACGGTAGTTATTTGCTTTTAAATAGTGAAGCTTGCTGTGGGATGCTAGTGGGTATTCCTTACATAGTCACTGTTTCGCAAAAAGTAGTTTGCTGTAATAACGTCCTTTTCCCACCCCCGCAAGGCCGACTCGATATATCCATCTGGCCAGCGATTCCAACCTTGAACGCAGAGTTCAATAGGATGAGCAGAATAAGGGCTCTTTTGTCTAAAAAAGAGGTTGCGTTGACTTCGTCCCGTGAAACATTTCTTCTTAATGTGGCAAACACACGCACTGAGGTACAAGCTCTTTTAAATACCGACCTCCCCCTCCATTTTGGAACCTTGATTCAAACTATCTTTAATGCTTCGTCTACGAATGGCCTTGTTCATTTATTTAAAATTGTGCGCTCGGGCCTCGTGACATATTTCCAGACTGTTTTTGGTGTGATCCCCGCATTTTTACATTCTGTTTTTTCAAGTGTCTTCGGAGGGTTCCCTTTGCTCCTCGCTTTGGTGGCTGGGATCCTCTTGTTGATTTGCGCACTTCGATATGGCTGCACACCAGGAGTTGCAAGACAGCGTGCTGTGCTTGCTCCATCTTCGTAGCCGGATGCTTGATTACTACGGCACCTTACCACTGGCGGTATTAAGCGTCAAGTATGGATTGTCTTTCCGGTTTCCCTTTTTCACGTGTGTGCAACCTGTCTTTCATTGCCTAGATTGTCCCTTCCAATGGGCTCTGGACTTGTGCCTGTCAAACTTGGCGTCACCTGACCCGGATTTTGATGAACTAATGTGTCCCTTAGTGGCTCATGAATTTGATTGTTCTGGTGTCGGGTTTATGGCTTTGGGTGCTGCACACGGAGTCCTTGGTAACTGGGATATCAGAGAGGCGACTATTGAATTCCTTGAAAGGAGTTATATTGAGGAGACTGACAGTTGTCCTATCATGGTGCTGGATGCTCCGATATTTGCTGAACACGTGTGTTCCTTTCCCTTGTTCAATTGGATGGCGGATACTTTTGCGGAACGCTCAAATGATTTCCTCTTGGAAGCTGTTGCAACTTACGGTGCTTATACCTTTATGGATTGACTGATTGACATTGTCACTCCAGGGTGCATCCGGGGCTGTTAATTTTCTACGAAAGTTTTGCTGATTTTTTAACATATCATTTTTCATTTTTTAAAACAGATTTTTTTTCCTTTTATTCTCGGACTTTACATTTACCTTATATGGAGTTATAGTTCATGCCCTTGGTTCCGTTCTGAATCACTTGAACTCTGCGTTCTTGATAAGTGTATCCCTATTGGTTCGTGCTCCGATCATGGGGGGGGTGTAGGATGGATTAAGCCACGCCCTATTTACAACACTAAGTTAGCATAAACAAGATCATTGTTAGCAAGCAAGCTTGTCGTTTCTGCTGCCCTGCACACGACACTGTTATGTGTTATTCATTTTAGAAATGCTGACTCGACTTTGCCTTACAGGATAACAAACTGTTGTTTCACATTCTTAACCGTGAAATGTGCCCTTGGTCTGTACATCATGCAAAGAACGCGTCTGGGTCACTAGAAGGTACAGAGTGTTGTGTTTAGATTGATCGTACCACTTGTTAGACATATCATGCATACAGCTGCCAATATCTGAAGGACAAGCGTCTTTAATATTGCAGAACAGTTTGGGTTTGCACACATTCGAACAGAAGAGCTGATGCATGAGAGAGCTGATCCTTTGATGTGATTCTACTAAGCTGATCTATACGGTATGTGGTCCCCCCTATTAGCCTAAGAGACCTTCTAATAGTCTAATAATAATAATGTATTAGATTCTAGTGAAAGGAGTGTGGCTGTATACCACTGTCATTATTAGTATGATTGCTCCTTTCATTTTGTATGGTATTGTAATAATGCTTATGGTTCTGATCTGTACTGTTAGTCTGCTAGTGTTAGCCAAAGTACTGCATCTTAGGACGCGAGGTTTATAAAATAAACTCTTTAAACTTTACCGTGTCTGTATTATTATGTTGTGGACTAACAAATAGATACGAACAGGTATTTCGGATTCCCACCACTCCTGAGAAATATCTAAGTCGCTTGTTCTGGTTTGTCTATACATTGGGACCGCCTAGCTAGATCTAGGCTAACGAATGGGATACTAAGCTAGTCGGATAAGGGGTTCTGGGTTCTGAGGGGAATTTTCTGGTACACCACAATTCTCTGAGGTCCTGGTCTCCTGCGCATAGTTCTGTGCAAAAGCAGAATCCCTGCAACACTGGGCTCGGGCTCCGGCAGACGTTGATTCGCTGGATGGTGCTTGCGTTAGCAAGATGGTCACTCCCTGACCATAGGGGAGATTTCCTTCAGTCTTCTGTGCAGCAGAACGTCGAAGTTCCCGTCTTCTTCTTAGTTTCAAGTTGATTCCAGGATGTCTGAAGTCTTTAGACACAGCTCCTACCTTTAAGCGGATTCTAGAGGCCAACTTCTCACAGTGCTACAGTGATTATATGTGCTATGTTCTAAAGTGATATTTCTACAACGTGCTAGTTCCAAAAGTGCTTATTCCTGACAGTGGTCCAGGTGGCCCTGTCTTGTACATATCCCCTGTAAATTCTGCCCGTGCCTGTTGGCACATTGTAAAGTGTGTGTTTTTATCTAATGTGTTTTGGTATAATACAAAGGCTATTTTTATATAATACCTTGTGTGGAGTTTCCTTTGTGGTGGGCCTTGGGTGTTGTTGCTGGGTGCGCGCGCAAACGCTTTACACATTGCCTCCGGGATAAGCCTGACTTCTCGTGCCAAGCTACCAAGGGGGTGAGCAGGGGTTATCTTTGGCGTGTAACTCCCCAGCCCTGACTGGAGTGGTGGTTTCTGCCTGGCTTTGGCGCAAGCCCTAGCCAACCAGAAATCCCATTTCTAACAGCTCTACCATGTCATCCATGTCCCAGTTCTCTAGTTTACTGTCCCACCTCTCCAGAGTGCCACAATTCATAACCCCCTAGCACTGCCATACAGCTGAGGCTGTCTGCCCAACATCTGTCCACTTCATCCTGGATCATTAAACAAGCATCATTTTGTCAACCTTTTTACTGTTTACAAAGGAGCCCAACTTTGTCCTCAGACTGCAGACCAGGACTTGATTTCATCTCATTCAGCATTTTTTTAAATGTTACTTTAAAATGTTTTCTAGTTCCATTATTTTATTGTTTTTTAAGGGGCAGGGGGCACACGTGAAACACAATTGCAATGAAGCCATGGTGGGTGGATTCATGCACTGGGGTGAGTGTCTGTTGAATGATGGGTGACGGGGCGCTCAGCCTCCTGGACCAGCCTGTCGTGTGGCGTCAGACTGGCATTGCAGGAGGCATTCACGCCAGCAACCAGACTCACTACATTTCTCCTTTGTGTAGAACATCCTAAGCATGAGTAATCCTGGTGATGCTTTTTAGGTCTCGGCCTGGCGAAAAGCAGCGCATGCGTTGCTCTGCCATGCAGAGGACCTTTTGGAAGCGATAAGATTCCAGCGTGCACGTGGGGAGACAAACAAGACAAAAGATGTGCACGCGGGGATTGGATGCTTTACTGGCGGCGTGACACTCTGGGAACTTTGTTTTCCGCCGCCAGTAAAGCCTGTCCCCGTGTGCACATCTTCAGTCCGCCCTGTAAAGAGCCCGCGCTTGTTTTACAAGGATTGGCAAGGAGCAAAGACTTCCTATCTGGAAGTCGTAGTCCCTGTTCACCATCATTGAGTGAAAGTGCCACATTACACTGGTTTGTCCAACAAAAACTGTACTTGAGTGGGATGTTTCTGATGACAAGGAGCTGATCTAGAGCTTTCTTTTTAAAATTTCCATATCAACAAATGCTATTTGAGGAAAGTGAAAGGTCTTGTTTGCTGGTGCTATGTATTGTAGCCGGGCTCGCAGCTACTGCTTTTCCAACACGCAAATTGTGCACATTCTGGAAAGATGCATCCGCTGTTTGTCATCTGCTCAAATATTTACATCCTGTCTTTGGCACCGAGCAGCTGAAAGAACTCTGCTCACACTGAAATCGAACAATAGCAAAGGTTTATGTATAAATAGATGCATGAAGGCCCATTCCTGCCACATCAATGCTCGCACCAAGCTTAAAATGCGACACAATGAAAATACATAAATGATTATCACGTTTGTTTAGCAATAGGTATCTGATTTTTTTGTAATGATATGTGGATAACGTTTGCAAAATTACACTTATTTTGGGAAATACATTCCAGTGATCCTGCAAATATATCTGCAAGAGTATAACTCCCCAAGAAAAGTCACAGGAGCTACCGGGTTGACTAGAAAATGTCTCTCTGCATGACGTGTTCTAATTAAACCAATCTCCTGCAGGTTATAAAACACGAAACGTTTGGATTAAGAAAAATAATGAAAACTTGCACTTTTAATGGTAGTTATTCAATGGTTATGGTATGTTTACTACTCACTCTACTACTAACTCTACTACTCACTCTACTACTTGCTCTCTACTACCTGCTCTCTACTACACACTACTACTCACTCTACTACTCACTCTCTACTACTCTCTACTACTCTCTCTCTACTACTCTCTATACTACTCACTCCTCTACTGTCTACCACTATCTACTACTCACTCTCTACTACTCACTCTACTCACTCTCTACTAACTCTACTACTCACTCTCCATTCTACTACTCATTCTCTACTACACTCTACTACTCACTCTTTACCACTCTCTACTACTCACTCTCTACTACTCACTCTACTGCTCTCTACTACTCACTCTACTACTCCCGATTACTCTCTACTCACTCCCTACTACTCAATCTCTCCTACTCACTCTTTGCTACTCTCTACTACTCACTCTCTACTCTACTCCTCACTCTACTACTCACTCTCTACTAACTGCAACTCTCTACTGCTCACTCTCTACTACTACTCTCTACTACTCTCTACTCACTCTACTACTCTCTACTCCTCACTCTCTACTCTCTACTACTCACTCTCCACTACTCACTCTCTACTACTCTCTACTACTTTCTCTCTACTACTCTCTCTTACTCACTCTCTACTACTCACTCAACTACTCTCTACTCACTCTACTCTCTACTACTCAGTCTCTACTACTCACTCTACTAATACTATCTACAACTCACTCTCTACTACTCACTCTACTACTCTCTACTAACTCTCTACTACCAACTCTCTACTACTCTCTAATCCTCTCTCTACTCACTCTCTACTACTCACTCTCAACTACTCTCTACTCACTCTACTACTCTACTCCCTACTAGTCACTCTCTACTACTATTTACTCTCTACTACTCACTCTCTACTACTCACTCTCTACTAATACTCTCTACTACTCACTCTACTACTCTCTACTAACACTACTACTCATTCTACTACTCTACTACTCTATACTCTACTACTCTCTCTACTCACTCTCTACTACTCACTCTCAACTACTCTCTACTCACTCTCTACTACTCTACTCTCTACTCCCCACTCTCTACTACTCACTCTCTACTACTCACTCTACTACTCACTCTCTACTACTCACTTTCTACAACTCACTCTCTACTACTCACTCTACTAACTCTCTACTACTCACTCTACTAACTCTCTACTACTCACTCTACTACTCACTCTCTACTACTCACTCTACTATACTACTCTCTACTCTAATACTCTCTCTACTACTCACTCTCTACTACTCACTCTACTACTTTCTACTCTCAACTCACTCTACTACTCACTCTCTACTACTCTACTACTCACTCTACTACTCTCTACTACTCACTCTACTACTCACTCTACTCTCTACTACTCACTCTTTGCTACTCTCTACTACTCACTCTCTACTCTACTACTCACTCTCTACTAACACTACTACTCTACTGCTCACTCTCTACTACTACTCTCTACTACTCACTCTACTACTCTCTACTACTCTCTCTACTCACTCTCTACTACTCATTCTCAACTCCTCTCTACTCTCTACTACTCTACTCCCTACTACTCACTCTCTACTACTCACTCTACTACTCTCTACTAATCACTCTCTACTACTCATTCTACTACTCACTCTCTACTACTCTATACTCTACTACTCACTCTTTGCTACTCTCTACTACTCACTTTACTACTCACTCTCTACTACTCACTCTACTACTCACTCTCTACTAACTCTACTACTCTCTACTGCTCACTCTCTACTACTACTCTCTACTACTCACTCTACTCACTCTACTACTCACTCTCTACAACTCACTCTACAACTCACTCTACTACTCTCTGCTACTTTCTCTCTACTACTCTCTCTACTATTCTCTCCACTCACTCTCAACTACTCTCTACTCACTCTACTCTCTACTCCCTACTACTCACTCTCTGCTACTCACTCTCTACTACTCACTCTACTACTCACTCTCTACTAATACTCTCTACAACTCACTCTACTACTCTCTACTACTCACTCGCTACTACTCACTCTACTACTCACTCTCTACTACTCTCTACTCTAATACTCTCTCTCTACTCTCTACTACTCACTCTCTACTACTTTCTACTCTCTACTACTCACTCTCTACTACTCTACTACTCACTCTACTACTCTCTACTACTCACTCTCTACTACTCACTCTTTGCTACTCTCTACTACTCACTTTACTACTCACTCTCTACTCTACTACTCACTCTCTACTAACTCTACTACTCTCTACTGCTCACTCTCTACTACTCACTCTACTACTCTCTACTCACGCTCTACTAACTCTACTCACTCTCTACTACTCACTCTCTACTACTCTCTAATCCTCTCTCTACTCACTCTACTACTCACTCTCCACTACTCTCTACTCACTCTACTACTCTACTCACTCTACTACTCACTCTCTACTACTCACTCTCTACTAACTCTCTACTACTCATTCTACTACTCTACTACTCACTCTCTATTACTCTACTACTCTATACTCTACTACTCTCTCTACTACTCACTCTACTACTTTCTACTCTACTCACTCTACTACTCACTCTCTACTACTCTCTACTACTCACTCTCTACTACTCTCTACTACTTTCTCTCTACTACTCTCTCTACGCACTCTCAACTACTCTCTACTCACTCTACTCTCTACTCCCTACTACTCACTCTCTGCTACTCACTCTACTACTCACTCTCTACAACTCACTCTACTACTCTCTACTACTCACTCGCTACTACTCACTCTACTACTCACTCTCTACTACTCTACTACTCTCTACTCTAATACTCTCTACTACTCACTCTCTACTACTTTCTACTCTCTACTACTCACTCTCTACTACTCACTCTCTACTACTCACTCTACTACTCACTCTACTACTCACTCTACTCTCTACTACTCACTCTACTCTCTACTACTCACTCTTTGCTACTCTCTACTACTCACTCTCTACTCTACTACTCACTCTCTACTAACTCTACTACTCTCTACTGCTCACTCTCTACTACTCTCTACTACTCACTCTACTACTCTCTACTACTCACTCTACTACTCTCTACTCACGCTCTACTAACTACTCACTCTCTACTACTCTCTACTACTCACTCTCTACTAACTCTCTACTACTCACTCTCTACCACTCTCTAATCCTCTCTCTACTCACTCTCCACTACTCACTCTCAACTACTCTCTACTCACTCTACTACTCTACTCCCTACTACTCACTCTCTACTACTCACTCTCTACTACTCACTCTACTACTCTCTACTACTCACTCTACTACTCATTCTACTACTCTACTACTCACTCTCTATTACTCTACTACTCTATACTCTACTACTCTCTCTACTACTCACTCTACTACTTTCTACTCTCTACTACTCACTCTCTACTACTCTCTACTACTCACTCTACTACTCTCTACTACTCACTCTACTCTCTACTACTCACTCTCTACCTCTGTACCTCTACCTCTCTCGCGTAGAGAGTAGAGAAAGGTACTCTTTACCTCTCTACGCGCACACATATGCACATATATATATATGCATTTATATATATGTATGTGTATATCTATACATACATACATATATAAACATATATATATACATCTGCATATCTATATAAATACAAATATAAATGCATGCACACATATACATATATGCATACATACGCATGTTATGTACATGAAAGTTTGAAAAACACTAATAAAACCAAAGCTAAAAAGCCACCTAATTACAAACAGAATTGCTTTAACTTAAACGAGGGAGAGGCCTATTGCATTTTCAATGCTTGTTATTTATGGGTCTGCTTCGGATGCCAATGTCTCCTGTGTGCAGGTGAGGATTTTATGTTTTCTTGTTGCAGACCTGGACCTCTGAGTCTTCTGCAATGGAAAGAATGGCCCTTTGGAAAGGAAGGGGGAAAGGGTTCAGGGGTTGATGTATATGTTGCTTATTTGTAATGTAAATAGAAATAATGTGATTGTCTGGAACCTTTAATTGGGAGACTTATCTACTCAGTGGCCCTGCTGGTCAGGTCAGGATTCCATTTATTGCACAAGTGACGTGCAGCGCATTTGAGGCTTGTACCGACATATCTCCACTGGGTGAGAGTGTGCACGGTGTATGTTGAGCTAGGATTTGGAAAACAGGCTTGGAAGTTCCTACTCACTAGAGACAGCTTTGTATTGGTACTAGAGCACCGTATTCAGTCTCATCCATGACTTGCAGGTAACCCATCTGGTAAGCGTAAGAGAGGGTCTTTATATATAAGGTGACCACCTCCCTCCAGGTCATTCAAGGTACTGGGACACATTGATCAAAACTTTTCATCACTTTTGTTACTTTGCACCAATGCAAAGTGGCGCAGATTGTTGATTTGGGATTTACTTTCCAGTGCAAAACAATTTTGTGTTGGAAATTGTTTAAAAGTAACACTACTTTCCACAAAGGGGTGTCTCATGGGTGGTACATAGGCATCCCCATGCAACCACTCATTTTCTTTCTTTCTTTTTTTTTTAAACAAAGCACTATCTAGTAACATTTTTAGACCGGGCTTTCCACAAAAAAATGTGCTTCCTTGAAGCATGTACAAAGAATAGGAAACATTTTTTTTGCCAAACCTTTCTTACATTGCATGTGTGCTGTACTGTAGAGCATACATACAAAGTGGAAAAAGTTTAAAAGTAAGTCTTAGCTTACTGTTTTGTACTGGAAGGCTATCCTTCCAGTACAAAACCCAAGCTAAAAGCAGACAGCTATGCACTATAGTGCAAAAGTATGTATGTAGCACTAGACTGACAGAAAGTGCTTGTGAACAGAGAAGTAGCCCCATATCGTTCTAGATATAGCGCTGTCCTCTCTTTCTCACAAAGCAGAACCCACGGCTACATAATGTGTGAAAACAGTACATTTGCCCCACTGTTTTCAGTCCTGCATGTGGTGTGAAGGCCAGATGCATTCTAGGTGTTGTAGTCTTGTTTTGCTTCCGTTCAACTATTTAGAGCAACACCCCTGAAAGCAATAATTTGCAGGTGAAAAGTTGAGGCCTGGAGACATGCCCATAGTAACCTGGAATGAGGTGGTGCTCTTTTCACGTCTGAGAGCTCTGGACACCTGCACTGGTAGAGTCACTCCATCGCCCGCTTATATTTTCTTCTCTGTGAGGAGCAGACATAAGCAGCTGGAAAACAACGAATATCTCAGCAGTGCCTCCATTTTGTGCGTCGCCAAGCTCTGTAAAATCAACTGATGGCAATGGGAGCATACTGTATCTTCCCTCTACACTTTTGTTCAATATTGCATTCCAGAGAGGATGAAATATGTGCATTCCCTTTCCAACAGTTAACTCCCAACAAAAATATAGCCCATGTTCTGCAAAGAATGCAGATTTTTCTCAAAGCCAGTCCTACTGGCAGGGCCACTGGAATTATGCAGCAGGAGTACACCAAGTTATGTGGTAGGGTTGATTAAATTATTTGCAAAGACATGGCCAATTATATGGCATAATGGTGCAAATTGTTTAAAAATGATATCACCTATTTTGTCATTACATGCGGTAATACTGCCTAGGCAAAGATGCAACCTTATTAGCACCAGTACAAGAACCAAATACAGATAATAAGCAACTGAAGCATGATCAGTTAACCTTTGTAAAGGGCCTTTAACTGTGTGGGAACACATGGCTCTACGTTTTTATTAACGTTTGATCCATTCGAGCTAGAAACAGTTTTTTGTTAAAATCGGCAGCAAACGTGTCAAATCCATGATAATGCGAACAATGCTGCAGAATCTCATAATTCCAGTGGCCCTGCCTATTGCCTACATTCCACGGCTGTCACATTTGCACATCCTACTTCATCGAAGTGCCTTGGGCATTGCAGACCAACCCACAGCCATGTTTGACTTGGCACTTTTCTCAAAATAAATATATGCATTTATATAGACTAGAAGCAATAACTATGCGGAGCACTTGTTGGAGAACAAGCTCTGCTAAGGGTTTATCTCTGTGCCAGAAAGGAGACGTATTGTATTGCATTGTGAAGTCTGCATTAATGCTTTAAAAAAGTGTATGTAATTTTGTTGGAAAATATCTTAAATGTATTCTGTCAAATTTAGTGCATATATTTGTTTTTTTCCACGTATTCCTTTTATTTGATAAAAAGTAATTTAGGAAACGTGGGGCAATAATACAATGAAATACTTTTTATATTTTAATTTCTCATTGAACTTTATTAAAAGGAGAACATGTTAAATATTGATGCGTGGTCTCTTCTCATAATTCAAGTTACAGAATCTGGGCAATGCCTTACATGTAATTACGAGGAAGGCTACAAGAAGTGAAATCTAACTCTGAGAAGCGATACTTATTTCAGCATTACCTTACAAGGCATCGAAAGTGCAAGCTTTCTACCCCAAAAAAGATAATGTAAGGTTCTGTCACATACCATGAGACAGTATTGGGTTTTCAGTCTTTTCCCATCAGAACTTGTATGACAGACACAGTTTAACCTAGAGGTTATATGGGAAACATGTCCACGTTCTTCCTCCTATTTCTGTGGCGTGTAAGATGGAGGGCACCGAGGATCCTGGTTCTGCCACTATCACGAGTAACAATTTTTACAGTTGGTTGGCAGATTTTATGGGGCTGAGTGCTTAGACGGACAAGATGATGATGCATTATCTCCTGCTTCCTGTATCACAAAGGAGGCTTGTCATCAGCTGGACGAGGGCAATCTACAGCCATCTTAGTTGCAAGACCTCCCCAGAGAATTTAAAATGGATGCTGACCACAGGTAATGCTACAAGTTTCTTTTTTTGACACTCATATGCTTCCGGCATGGCAGTGCAGGTGTATATGTTTACACAGCGGTGGCTGGCACAGATTGGGGGTGGGGGCCTGGAAGGGGTTTAAAAAAAACAAAAACAAAAACGTACCTTCTTGCCGTGTCTCTCCTCGGTAGTCCCTTGCTCTCAGCGTTGTGATTGGTCTCACCGTCGCGTTTCGGCACTCCGGCGCTGATTGGGAGCCTGGGCATGTTCGTAACACAGGCTGTATTACAGCCTGCTTGGAGAACATTCATGCACACTTGCACAGTGTGCTCACCACCCCCCCTGCACCTGTAGTCCTAGCAGCCCGCCCCACCCTGCGAAGCTGCCGCAGCAGGACAAAATACAATGATAATAAAGCGAGTTATTATAATTTTATTTTTCCTTTATTTCACTTCTAAAAAGCAGTGGGGCAACGTTCCTTCGCCTAAGTGGAGGAGCTACCACTGTGCTTACACAGACACAGCAGAATTTCTACGTGATATTTCCAGAAGTGTTCTCTGCCCATTGCAACAAATAGCAATTGGGTGGATCTCGTTTGATGAGCACTTATTCTGAATAAGCAATAGTTGACCACATTTTTTGGTTTGATTTACCATGTGGTTAACTTAGATTGCATTGTTTTAATATATTTTTTTGTGTTGGGTGTGCTAAATAATGACATACTCTTTTATTACGTGGAGTGAACTTGGGTTGCTGGTTGGTTAAAAGCCAAGGGGGAGGGGAGGTATTTACTAAAGGTTGCCCTCAAGTGGCATAGCACAGTCTCTCAGACTTTTATAATGGTACGTTTTGATGTCATGGTGTGTGTTCCTTTGCGCTTACACAGAACCTTAGTAATTGACCCCCCTCAAGTGGAAGATTTAAGTACGTTTTAATGCTGAGGGCCTGGGACTTTTTCTATAAGGCTGGCAGTGTGGCCTTAATTAGTGTAAGTGGTGGCTTTTAAACCTCCCCTAACCCATTAGGCCAATCAATATTTATAAGCATTCCACCATTGTAAACCATCAGAAGAAATGAATCGGGTCAGGGCCTCATTCCTGCAGTAGCCGGCCAAGGCAGTACGTTGTTAGCTGAAGCCAGAGGGCTTGCTTATTTGCGCAAATTCTCATAGAGCATCGGGTTCATCTGTGCTGGAACTTGTCCATTAATCTGATTTATGTTGAGACAGAGGTATAGGGGTGCCCAAGAGCCTGTATGATTTAAGGCCGCACCAAAGATAACCACAAGCTTAAATGTTAGAGGTCAGGAAAAATTGTGCCTCGTTGATCTGTCATTTTAATCTGCAGGTAAATGAACTACCAGGAGCAGATACTTCAGCTAACAGGAATCATCCCCCCCCCCCCCTTTCCCTCAGTAGACTCTCATTTGAGTCTCTCTCTCCTGGGCAAGACTAGAAACTGTGATTCCTATCAACCCAAAGAAAGCTATCCTGAGTGAAGAGCATATTCACCAGAGGTTCATTTAGAGTCCAGTCCAGAATGCAGACATTTATTGTTAAGATTTAGGTGCTAGAGGTAGAACACTGGGGAAACCAGAAGCCAGTAAGTTTAGTCCTCAGTTTTCAGGTGCAAATATCAACTCAAGTGGTATAAACGGGCGATAATGTTACTACTTATCACTGAAGAATCAAGACCTTTCCTTGCTGCTGGGATTTACCACCTTATATTGTACTGTTTTCCTTGGCGAGGCCTGACGGAATAGTTAATTGCCACAATCTTTGGTTTCTGACGACTACAGAAGATTGTCATTGCAACCTGTGCTCGTGAACCCTGACACATGTATCTTTTAAACTGGGGACAGAACAAGCACGATGAGCAAAAAGATACAGCAAAAAAAAATCAACAATGGAAATTTGTTTGTAGATATTATTTCAGACTCATCCAGATACAGTTTCAGAAAGCTGGTAGATAGACACCTGCAAATAAACATGACGGTAAGTAATGTTCCATGGCTGTAGTTTGCGATTTGAAGTAGAAAACATTTAAGAAATTAAATAATAAACTAATGGCTAGATGGCAGAGCTTTAATGAACTCCCCAGCAATCTTCTTTAGTGGAGGATTCAAAATTGGGAATAAATAAAAACTGAGACCAGATTGATATAAACTAAGTGACACAGGCTAACGTGCCAAGTGATCTCAGGTTCTATAACAAAGTGAATGAGGATTGGTTGGCTGACTGTGTCAAAGGCAGCCACCAAGTCTAGCAGAATCAGTGCTGTAACACCACCATCAGTAGAAACTGCATGATCCAGGGCAAGAGATCACGGGACAAGTTGGTAATGTCCAGGATAATCTTTGTCAAAAGGTGCTAACTACTGTGGCTTTACATTCCGGTGGCAGGAAGGTGTTCATGAAGTGGCAAACATATGCACAAAAGATATCTCTGCAAGCTTTCTTGTCAGAAGCCAGCCATGGATACTGTCCAGGACGTGAAGCCTAAAAATATTCACCGAGCCTGGAGCACCATGAACCAGCTTCCTAAAGTGGTTCAAAAAGAATAAACAGTGAGGATGGGACACACAGGCACAGACCCGTAGAAAGAATGAGTGAGGTTTGGGATGTAAATATAGACAAGAGTAATGCTCATAAATCATTTTGAAGAGTTCTTTGTACATATGAGTAAAATATTATTTCAGAGCATTTTCTAGATTTTTTTAATGAAAGAGCAGTAAAACAATTTACCATCAGTTATATGGATTCAGTTCCACGTACGTTCAGTTGAGCAGTTTTTTGACTTCCTCTAATGAAATTTCGCAGTTAAGAAAATGGTACTTCTCTTTGGTAACAATATTTGTGGTGGATATGCAATCTTCCCACTGATTCCACACTATACTAATTAATTATTCTTCTAAGCTTCAAAAACATTTTCCAAAGCAATATCTTTTCAGTGTGGACAGGTGGCACCATAGGTCGAAACTACTCCGGGGGTTGTTTGTTTTTCCTTCAGGAGGAGGCTGGCTTAGCAGTTCAGGCTGGTCTGATCATATTGGACCAAGACTAAATTGCATAAGGCAGATGTTTGTCTAGAATGGCACAGTGGGTGAAAAATGATGGGTTGAAATGTGGCCTGAGCGATTGTCAGTTGTTGAGCATTCCTTCCATCACCTTGTTTTTTTCCAGTATTTTTTCCAGTAGATGCCTTAAGTGCACCCAGTATGCTCAAATGTAGGTCCTGTGCTCCCCGGGCCATAGGACTCAAGCTATATCTCACTGATGAGACCTAAAAAGGTTGAAATCAGTCTGGGGTTGCTTGAGTTGCCATCTGGAGATCTGGTCTGGCAGTTTGAGTTGGTCTGTTCGTATTGGAGCAGTACCAAGACTGCTTTACATTTGACAAGTCTCTCTAGAATGGAACAGTGGGCGAAAAATTATGGTCTGGAATGCGGACCAAGCTATCAAATTCAAGCATTCTGTCCATCTTGTTATTTTTAAAAGGTAGCACCATCCAGCATCCAACTCCGGATAGTAGAATACCAAAGTATATTAGACGTTAATCTACATGCTGGTGTCAGTTCTGGAAACTTTTTCCACGTTCCATTAATGCATTTGGAGAATAAAGGAGAGAGTATCAATTACAGCATCAAACGGTGGAGGTTTCTTTGCGATGCCTCCTCTGCCTACTGTGAACCACGCTAAAGCAATGTGAACAATAAAATGGCAATGAAATGATTTCATTGCTATTTTATTATTTGCAAAGTGCACGGCAGCCGTCAGCCTGCCCAGGAGCCGGGATAATGGAGGGGCATGTCCTCTGCCGCATAAAGCACTGGTGATGTGGCTGGCCAGACTCTGCAAAATTGCGCTAGTCAGTTTGGCTAGCTGTCTTGAGCCGGCCAAACTGACAAGCGCACTTTGCTAGGTGGAGACCAAGCACAGGCCTACAGGGCCTAAAGGATCATCTAGCCAGCCTCTCCACCCAATCCAGGCGCTGCTCTCATGCAGCATGAGAGCAGCGTTTGGATTGTTTAGGGAAATTTACTCTGTCATTGGTGCCTGTCGGAGCCACGGGCTGCAAGGACACAGAGGATACAGCCCAGGTAAGTGCAATTATTTTATTTTTAATGTAATTGTAATGCATGTGAGTGCTTTTACTTTGTAAATGTGTTTTGGGATGGGGTGAGCATAGCTCGCCTCACCATTTCTAGGTCTCGCCGAGCCAGCGCATCCGCTGCTCTGCGAGACATTTAGTTAGTGGCATTTCAAAGTGCTACCACAGGCTTTGCTTGGCCACCAGCTTGCGGCCACGCGCGCAGCCGCCATATGACTTTCTGCATTCCACACATGGCTGGATCAAGGCTTTCCTTTCAAATGCTCCTCCCCCTCCCCCACCACAGAGCGCTTCCAGCTCCTTCTGCTTGCTGCTGGTCCGGGCGCCATCTGGCCACCTTTCAATATAATGGCCGCGTCACTTTTTCCCCTCCCGCGATCACTTTCAATTCCCTCCCCGATCACTTTTATGCTGCATAATTATAGTCGTTGTGCTGTTGCATTACATGCCGATGTTTAGCATAACAGTGAATACAATTTACGACCTCCATTCTTAAATCGGGCCCGTTCATTTTGTTTATTGCACTGCCAGTTTTGTTTCTCAATGCTTCTCTGGTTGTTGAAATGTTTGACACATTTTCGCAAAAGTCAATCTGAGCGTTGATTTCCCATTTTTTTATATTCAGAAAATAAGTTTTGCAACAATGGTTTCTGCCAAAAATCTGTAAACGGCGCATTTTGAATCTGATTTGTAAACCGCATCATTGCTCACTTGGAAGCGCTGCTAAAAGTATGACATTGTTCTCTGTCCCTTGTAGTGGATAAGACTTGTGCCGACTAAAGTCCTTCCTGTTTTAATTTGCATTACTATAAGCCATGCTGTTGTGCTAGAATCGCCGGACTCGTTTTTTAAGGGCAGGGCTATTTTAAGATATTGAGTGAATGTTGTGAAAACACTTAAAAGCGCTTTGTATATTTTGGCAGTTAAAAAACAAATTGCACGGCCGCGCGGCGTTACTTTTACGGCCGCGCGGCCAATGCTTGTTATTTATTTATTTTGTTCGCACAGCCATCGTTGAAAGTGCAGCAAAGTGTTTTTATGTAATGTAAATTCAAGCAGCCCAAAAGGCATGGTTTGTCCGATGGATGTTTAGGAACATAAAACAGACCGTGTCTAGAACACTAACAGATGGATTCACTGATCCGTGATGACGGGCGAATGAACGGATTTTTACTAACAATAGCCTCCTAACTTAAATTACCGGAAATGCTATGTGCATAAATCTGTTGGTCAAACAAAGGCCTGGCATGTGTTAATGAGATACGGGTCAAGGGGACTACTGCTGATATTTGCTCGATTTGCTCGTTTTAGCGTGACGTTGCCTTTCATCCTTCTGAGGACAAACGTGCAGTCCTAAGTTTAAAAAAAACATCTTGCACACCCTCGCTCATTAACGTACAGCCGAAATACGTCATAATCACTTGACTTTTATGATGCCTTTCATCCAGCTCTTCTAATCAAAGACTTTGTGCCATGGCTGAATCTTCTACGCGAGCCGTCATCTATGCAAAGACTGGAGGAACCTTGCTGGCAGCCTATCAGGATTCAGGATGGGGCAGGAGTTGATTCCAATACACCCGCTCTATCCAACCTGCTCATAGGACTGCAGGCTTCCTTGCTTAAAATGCATCATCGCCCGAGCTGATCGCTATCTTTAGACATGCTGCGCTGCACGAATCATGTGTAGCATATCTGTTGAATTGTAAATGTGAGAGAGGACCGCAATGAAATGCACCCCTCACAAGGCAATCTAGTCAACCCTGTCAGTGACCCCTTTGCTTGTTCTGCTGTCAAGCACACTTTGTGATGTCAGCACACAGGTCGCGGAAAAGTAATCACCCAGATTGACAGATTTGTCCATTCAAGTCCAGTCAATCTTTATTCGATCTCTTTAAAAAGATCATAACAGCACATTTTCATCAAATACCCCATAAAAATAGACAAAAACATTTAAGAACATTTAAAATCATGGTGAGCTTCAAGTGTCACTTATACCGGGCCTAGTAAATGTACATAAAATTCGATCTTGCTTACAGCATCAGGGCCAATTGACAGGCTCGCAACTTTCTCTTTCTCATACAGGCCGATAAAACGGAGGCTACAGAGGAATGGGAATGCATAGCCAATAGGTCTCGCCTTTGGGACATTATAAGTGGTCAGTTATCCAGCAAAATATCCTTCATTAAACAACATCTAGTGTTGCGTGGCTAATCACTTATAAGGTCCCAAAAGCGAGACCTATTGGCTATGCCAATGCTTGTTATATGTTACCAGCCGCTCCTGGTGTCAAATACAGCATAGAATGCCTTTGGATCTTATTAATCATTAAACTAACTCCTATAGGAGGAGAGAGGGGGTGGTGAGGAATCTGCTACTAGATATGGTATACACTAGAAAAATTGTTACCAAAGTTAGTTAACTTTTTCTTCTGATGGCTAAATATTTCCATAGATTCCTGACCATAGGAAGGAGTACCACAGCAGTGCCCTTGGGAGGAATGAGTAGTGCCAATTATACAAAGAAGTCATGCAACACAGCTCAGGTAGTTGTTGGTAAAAATATGCAGATGTCTGTAATCAAGATAACTTCGGTAAGGGCCACGGCTATAAGGGAATGATTGCGAGTGCCCTTTGCAGGATATTTCTTGGCTAGGGGATAACAGATCTTAACACAGAGGATCACCCAAGAAGAAATGGTACATTTGGTCACTCTTGCTCTTAGATCCAGAAAAGCCCACAAATCTTGGGTAAGAAGGATGGTTAGGTGTAAAAGACTAACCTATCTAGGTAAAAAAGAAAGTCGTGAAAGATGGACAAATTGAGTTTCCCGACCCTACGAGCTGAAGTAATTGCGCACGAACTCTACTGTCTTCAAGGTGAGAACCTGAACCAGGCAACTATATATTTAAATCTTAATGAAGGACAATAAACAAAGGAGGAGAACAAGTAAACAATACTTCTCAGAAGATGTGCCACTAACAATGATATGAACAGGGATTGATTGATCAGGAAGACACATGAAGGCAAACAAGGTAACAAAATAATCCTTAACTGTAGCGACTGCCAGACCCTACTGCACAAGGAACAGTGTCTAATGACACTCACTTTTGAACATATTTGTTCCAACAATCCTTGTAGATGGATTTTGTAGCAGTTTCTTAGCTGACAAGATGATGTCCGCAACCTCATTGGGAAGACAAAGGGATTTAGCTGGCATCGTTCAATCTTCATGCTGTGAGATTAGATCCCACCATGTGCAGGAGAGGAAGAGGTGGCCAAATAGTGACCTGTTCACTGCCCCCACTGGCACAAACTAATTTCCGACCTGCATAGCATCCACAACGCCCTGCCTGTGGTTCTGATGGAACATAGTGGTGTTCTACAGAATATGCACATTTTCCCGGAGATGGAAAGTAGAAATGTCTTCATGGAAAGGTGTGCTGTCTGCAGTTCCAGCACACTTATGTGCCGTCACTGCTCCTGTCTGCGCAGACTAAATGCCCCCTTCAGTCTTGTTGCCCAGATCAGCAACCCAGTCCAGCGAGGAGTTACAGTAGCCTGTGCCTATGCAGGGCTGAAGGGACCAAGCACCAGAATACGGGGGTTGATCAGGCAACCGAAGAAAAGCTGACAGGGCTGAAAGATAACCTTTTACAGTGCTTAACGCAAGGCCTTGCCGGGCGAGCAAAAGAACAAACAGCAGGACATCAGACAGTTTGGCCTGAAGGGGGTCAACTTGTGTAATGTAGGATAAAGTAATTTATAATATAAGTGTGTTGCTTTAAATGTAATTCTGTCAAGTCTAGAATGTAGATTGTTCAGTGTTCTAGTGTTATGGAACTCTTGGCTCATTGGTTGGTCTGCTGTTGTGGCTGGCGGTCGTGGGTCCTCTAATGGAATAAACCTATCTTCATATTTCTTCACTCGTTTGGATTTTATTTACAAATCGAATACTACATTTTATAGCGACGATTTCTTTCAAAGAGTGGACCCACCGACGTCTTATTCATCTCATTTAATCTTTATCGAACTAAGCGTAACGGAGGATAAGAAATTGAAGAAATCTAAACAAAAACGGATTTCTGTTCTACATCAAGATTTCTGGGATTTGACCTCTCACTGCGCATTTGGTAAAGTACATTTCTTTTGTTATTATTCGCATTTACCTGTTTGGTCAACTGCCAGCGTGGTATCTTTTGAAATTTTGGTCACGCTCAACGGGTGCTTCATAGCGTATTATTTAAACACATTTCTCGCTTACGGTATCGCAGCGCCGAGAATGTATTCTATACTGGCTGACTGACGCACTTGATTGTAGCGTGATCCTAGCAGTGTTGCCAGATTTTTAGACCCGTCCCAAGCCCAATGCAGCTGAAATACAAGCCCAAAACAAGCCCAATCAGACCAGTTCCAGCCCAAAAACCAGCCCAAATTAGCAAGTGTCCAATTAAGCGCAAATCGACATCAGAACCAATTTTAACGACAAATATACATTCTATTCAATATACAGATGGTGGGAGGGTGTTAGCAGCAAGGCACATACTTTGCATATGCTTCATTTAAATTGTTTTTATCATTAACATGGCCATGGATGCAAGGCAACAATAAAAAATGTCCAGCGAACTGGTGAGTAATGATCCTGCTGGAGAGCATCCCTTTGCCCGTTTGTAGTTTTGAAATGCAGACAGGCTGTATTTTATTTGGATAGCTCAGTGGGTTACTGCCTTTGTCACAGAAATTCTTGTGTTACTTGCAGTTCAGAAATTACAATCCTAACATAGGACAGTGACCTATGAACTGTCATCAAAGAGCTGCATACAAACATGGATGGTATAATTAGAACTTTTTTTTGTGTTACTATATAGTTAGAAATTCCCCAGTCTTTCATTATTTTAATGTTGCTCAAATGAGTTTGGGCCGATATACATTTTTATTAGTAAAGCCAACCCCCAACCACTGGGTATGCTTTAAATCCCGAGTTTGTGCTTTCCCAGCCCAAACCCTCTTAAAATATACTGACCAACAGTATGGATGACATTTAATTCCTACACCTTGTAATCCTCTGACTTATGTGACATTCCCTATAGACTGAATGACATACTTGTATGATTCATTGTCTCTGTATATTGTGTGTGTGACACCCTACACTGATATGAATAGCGCTACACAACAAATGAAATGCATATGATAGGGGGCAAAACACAGACATGAAGGCACTGTTGGAGGTTGGTAGTAATGGTATCTGCTGAACAAGAGGTCATTGATGAGGCGCCAAAAACGACTTTCGCACTAGCGCGCCGCTAAAACACGATTGTGTCATGATGTATCATGTCTCACTGGCACTTACCTGGTCGCTGGTGAGTCACACGGTCACCGGTGGTGGGTGGCTGGCAGACTGGACACTAATGCTGCCTGGCACTGCAGGCTGGCAGCAGGCACGGTGGCAGTGGCTGGGCCTGGCCGCTGGCGGGCCTGGGGGCTGGACTCCGAGTGACTGGGGCTGGTCTGCGGGGGCTGGAGTGACTGGGGGCTGGGGCTGGAGCTGCGCTGGACTCGACTCTGGGGCTGGAGCTGGAGCGAGGTGGGCCTGGGGCCTGGACCTGGGCCCGGGCGCGGGCCCGGGTGGCTAGGCCTGGGCCTGCGGACTCGTGTCATCGACTCGTCGTCGTTGCTCGTGACTCTGTCTATCTCTCCGACCTCAACAGTGAGTCTCTCACACCGTCTTCACTGCCTGGTGCGTGCCTGCCTGCGCGGTGCGCACGCCGCTACTGCACAGTACTGCTGCCTGTGAGGTGACTCGTGACTGCTGCCTGCCTGTGCATTCAGTGCTGCACGCTGCACCCGGCCGCAGTCCGACACTAGTGACTCACTGACTCCGACTCCGTCCGAGTCAGCACAGACAGTCACTACTCACTCGTCGTCGTCGACCGTCAGCGAGCAAAGCAAGCAGAGTCAGCAACTCAGCAGAGGAGAGACTGTCACAGACTAGAGTCTCACTCTCCGTCAGTGTCTCGAGTCAAGTAGATCGCCGCCGCCGCCGTAAAGACCGTCACCATGCTCACGTCAGCCCCCGCATTTATGGGAACCGCGGGGGCTGACCTAAAATTAATTCCCAGGGCCGTCATTGGTTGCGTTTTCGCGCGCTACACCATGACGGCCCTGGAGACCCCCCACATTGGCTAATAATTGCCACGGCCACCACGAGGGGTATGGTAAAAGTTAGGTGGTGCGTGGTCAAGGGCTCTTCTCTCCATGTGTGACGTCACGCCCATAGAGTGTGTGTGCACTGTGCTGCTATGCAGAACACACAACAACAAGAAGAAGAGAAGACTCAGACAGACTTGTAGTTGGTGTGGCAGTGGCACGTGACGCAGGCCCGGCAGCCGCAGGCAGCACCAGCAACAATGTAACAACTAGTATAGTAGTCAAGTCAACCACTTAGCCAATGGCAATGGCAACTGCAACATTGACCAATGACTGTTGCGTTGCCTGGCTTGGTTCGTTGTTGGCAAGTTCTGCGTTGCTATGCTACCTGTAACCTGCCTGCTGTGTGTGGCTGGCTGCCCTGAAGACGACGTGACGTCACTTGCAGACAGTGCTGCCTCTCTCAGGATAGGAGCCTAGGGGGGTGGGTGGGCTTCGCTGGGGCTGGGCTCATGCTTGCTGACTGCTGGCCTGGCTGGGGCGCGGCGGGGCAGAGACAGAGAGGCATGATGCAAGCAACGCGCAGGTGCATAGATAGTGGTAGTGAGCGTGGGCGCCCGCCCAAGGCGAGTATTTTCCGCACAACGTCATAAAACCAGCCCAAAAAGTAGCCCCCCGCCAGGCATGGGTTTTTCCCGCACAACTGGGAAAAAAGTAGCCCAATTGTGCGGGAAATAGCCCAATCTGGCAACCTTGGATCCTAGTTCTATTCTACCTTTAGATGCAAGTTGATCTGAGGACTTGCACGCCACCACGTTCCTGAACGTTGCCACAATTACTTCTATCTTCTTTAGAAAGGACGGTGATCACGTTTTTGGTGGCCATCTTTGTTCATTGGTAAAGTTTTCATTATTACTACGTCGTTCTTGTGTTTACCGAGTACTGGAGCAATTTACTTTCGACATTCTCAACTAAAGTCACTCGATATTGAATAAATACGTGACCAGTCTACATATATCTTCGCTTCAACATCTACAAGTAATATTTTATTTATATTTTGTTGATTCTGTGCTGTTTTGACATCCTGTGACTTCCACATATATACTCTTCATTATGGCTTCAGTGAATACAGTTATGCAACCATCTCCATTTCTTGAAAATCCAAGTAAACCATATACACCTTGGCATAAGTGGTATAGAGTGTTTGAAAATTATCTTGAAGCTATAGATGCCAGCAAATAATCACCTTCAAGGAAAAGAGCTTTATTGTTCAATCACTTAGGTAGTGCTGGACAAGCAATTTTCGATAATTTACCTGTTTTTCCTGCGCCTGCTGGTGATGAAACCTGGAATGTTTTTAAGGAAGCTTTAGTACGCATTGGTAAAAAATATGTTGATGAACCATCTGTTATGGTTGAACGACACATTTTTTAAACGCAAACAGACGTCAGAAAAGTCTATCGAAGATTATTTAGCAGTGTTGCACGTCTTGGCCTCAAAATGTGTATTTGGAAATTACTTAGACACTGCTCTACGTGATCAATTAGTTTTTAATTGTTTTAATAAGAAAATTCAAGAATGTATTTTAACGTGTAAAAATCCATCTCTTGATGAAGTTATGGATATTGCTAGGAGTATTGAACGTTCTGTTTCTTCTAAAATTTTGACTGAATAGTTTACTACAATTTCTTCTGATAATACAAAAGTAGTACAAGTAGCAGCAGTATCTAATGCTAGTATTTCTGATGTTAATTTTGTTTCACATAAGAACATACCAAACAAGACCGGTGAAAAACGTGTTGTTGGGGAGCATGTTACAGGTGCGGATCCAAGTTTCATAGGGGCAACTATACTAATTGTCCTGCTTAAGGTAAAAGGTGCAACAATTGTAAAAAAAAAATATTGGACATCTTTATACAGTATGCAATTCTAACAAAGCAAAATTTAAAGTTAGTCAACTCGATGTCGAGAATGATATTGTGAGTGAGGTTATTAGCAATATTTCATTATTGGTTGAGGTAAATTCGTTAAGTGATTCTGAAAAGAGGTGCAAAGGTCCCATTTGTGAAGTACATATTGGTGTGATTAATATCGGCATTATGGCCGATTCAGGGTCTCCTATTACTATCTTAGCTGAAAAAATGTTCAACAAGTTTTGGTCTAAGAAATTATTGAAACCTACCACTGTTAATCCAAAAGCATTTGGTGAGTATGATATAATTATGAAAGTTTATTTTGATGACAGCATTGTATTCAAAGGAAGAAGTACGAGTTACTTACCTTCGATAACGATGTATCTGGTAGAGACGATTCTAGCCGCAGATTCCTTCACGTAGAATTATCCCCAGGCGTGAGACTGGATCCGGAAACTTTTTGCCACAGCATCCCTGCGCACAGGGGGCGGGGCGACACCACACGACTCTGCCCAGGCGTCGTCCACGCACATGACGTCAGAGAGGTCACATAAGACGCGCACACGTCAGTTTTCTTCGGAGAACTTTTCCGCACCACAATGCGGAACCACCAGATAAAAAACTGTGGGTGCATGGAAACTGTGCTTAGTGCAGAAAAATTGGAAAGAAACGGTGACCAAACACACCACCAGGGTAGTGCCAACACCGCAGAACCCAAGGGCAGGGAAAGAGGAAAGAAGAACAAGCAGAAACCTGTGCAGTCACCCTGCCCGCACATAGACCACCTCCCATCCCTGTGCCCCGGAGGCAAGAAAAGACGTAAAGTCATGGCACACGGAGGAAGCCCACCCCCTCATCCTGAGCAAGGAATGGGACCAGTCCCAAGGCAGACAGGTACAATAAACCTCCAAGCCACCCCAACCTAGAGGGCAACCACCCACAAGGGACAAGGGCAAGACAAGGCCAGATGACCCTTGAACAGAGGATAGCAATGGAAGGAAGGGAGGGGACGGAGGACAGGGATAGAAAGCAACCCCCCCCCCCCCCCCCAAATCTGAAGTAGCCAGAGCAGCAGAGCACCGGAACCCCATCCTCCAAGGACCAAAGGAGGAATGAACCGCCCCCATAGGGAGTCACCCATCAAGAACAAGGAAGGCACTCACAGGAGACATAGCCCCACCGGGAGGCGAGTACCAAAGACCAAACCAAGGGTCCTTGCAGAATAGGGGAGGAAGGGCGGGCCGTGAAGGAATCTGCGGCTAGAATAGTCTCTACCAGATACATAGTTAAGTAACTCATACATCTGATAGACTACTACCCGCAGATTCCTTCACGTAGAATAGATACCCTAGCAATACCCCCTGGGAAGGAGGGCCTGCGAAAGGACCCCACCAGCCAATGCAGAACAGAGGGCCCAACAGGGGACCAGATCTGTGGACCAGGTAGAACCTCGCCAAGGGAACCCCCACAAGCAGGACCCCACCGACCCCAAGGGGATGTAGGAGGGAAAGAAGGCTGAAGAGGCTCGTACACTCACAGCAGAGGAACCAAGGGCAAGGACTGAGAGGCCGAAGCACCCCACTCCCCCACAAGGCACCATAGCTTCCACCCAATGCCAAGACAGGAAAAGCGGAAGAAAAAGAAGAAGCAGCATAGAGGACCCAAGGAAACTAGGGAAAGAAGGCGAACCCACTCCAGATGGAGAGCAGCCTGCCAGCCAGAACAGAGCCGGCAGTCAAAGCCAGAAGCAAGAAGAACAGCCTGAGGCCCCAGGAAGGCCGAGTAGGCGACGCCCGGCAAGGGAGGCATAAGATCATCCCAGACCTCAGGACAGGAGCAGGGAGAGGAGGAGATGCCCGGGCCACCACTACGAGTGGCCGCGCACATGACCTCAGGAAGCAAAAGCAACCGTAACCTACCTAAACGCCATGGACACCAGGCTCCCGAAGGCGACCATAATCCTCTAGCAGAGCGCAAGCCATATGACAGCTACCAGTACCCCACATAGGGTACGTTAAGTCCCAAGACATGGGAATCCTCTTTGGAAGAACTTCCGCAGCAGAGGAAAACACAAAAGCGCCACGGGGAAAAAAACACCCCCGCTGAAGGCTTGACAAGCAGTCCAAGCAAAGCAGAAGGCCCAATCTCAGGGCCAAGTCTGCGCAACAACTCCTGCAGAACCACACACAATCAACACAAGGGCCGTCCAGCAGCCAACAATGCCAAAGTCGCAATGAAGGACGTAAACGGCAAGAAAACACACTGCACAGTCAGAACAGCCGGCCTAAGAAGGCCCAGAATCAACCCAACTCATAAGTCACTGAGGATGGGACGGAGGTGGAGGATAAGGCGGAGGAGGAGGAGGAGGACGGAGCCCTGCCAAGAGCCTTTGGATGACGGTGTCGGCCAGGGCATGGAACAGGCTGCCATCAAACGGAAGGTCGATGAGACGCTCCCGAATATTCTCAGGGAATACTCCGTCCCGAAGCCAAGCATGGCGACGGAGAGCGACAGAGGAAGCCATCGCCCGGTCCAGCACCTCCAAAATGTCCAGAGCGGAGAATAAACGCCGCTAGCTCCCGGCCATCCAACGCATGATGCCGCAAGTCCACCAGGCCAGACTCCTGGGACGCTGCAGATCCCAGTGACTCCGCAGAGTCCCACAAACAGGAGGAGGCCCTAGCCAGCACACACAAGGTGTTAAGGGCCCGCAGGGCCGCGCTGGTCGAGGCGAACATGTTGTGTCTCCAAGAGTCCAGCCAGCAGGCCTCTCGGGACAGCGGAGTTAACAGCAGCGGCAGGGAGGGAAAAGCAGTCGGCAAAAGGGGGCTGGCGGCTGAGGGCCCCGCGGTGGAGAAATCAGCTCCTCCATAGGCGACGGCTGCAAACTAAGGCGGCCGTCCCCGAGGGATAAGGGCCGGACCTGGAAGTCAGAAGGAGCCGAAGAATGAGGGACCTGCAGCTCTTCCGACAAACACCTCTGCCCCAGGAAGGGCGGGGAGCCGCCCTTCGTCGCCGGTGAGAAAGACACCACACGGCGACCAGTCTCCAGGGAGGACGACACCAATATGCATGCCTCCGGAGAAGGAGCGTCCGAAGACTAATCCGTGGTACGACCCCTGCATGGAGCCATAGAATCCACTGCCTGGGGTAGGACGTCGGCACCAGCCTGCGTCGCCGGACAAGGGACCTCCAAGTCACCCCGCACCAGGGACCGGAGTGGAGACCGGAGTAGAGCTGGAGCCGCACCAGCTCCGGGGTGGTGCCGGATCGACGCCGACCCGACCCCCGCTGAGGCAGCCACCTGCGCGGGGATCGAGACGGGCCTGGGGAGTGGCACAAAGCCCTCTGACAGCCGCGGCCCAGAATGAGGCACAGATCGCTCGGCAACCCATGTGGCGGTGCCAGGGACGATTCAACCTCCGACGAGGCAGCCACCTGTGTGGAGGGGCGGGAGGGATGAGGGGTCTCCCCTCGGCCTCGACACGGAGCGGGACGAGGAGGGTCCACCGACCTCTGTGGCTCTGCACGGTCCAGCTGCTGCCGGTGCCGTAGCGGCGTCACCTCGGCCTTAGACAGAGAGGGGCTCGGGGATGCGACGTGGCTCTGGCGACCTCCCGTGACACCACAGGGACTCCCGTGGGAGTTTGCGGCGAGGCAGAGATGACGTGGCCTGAAGGAGGTGCCCCAGAGGAGCCACACCCCAACAGTACCACATCCTCCAAGCCTGGATCCGAACCAGTCAGCGCTGGAGCCGCTGGCGGTGCCGCAGAGGGCCCTGCACAGAGCGAGGGATCCGCTGACGCCCCAGGAGGGGAAGGAGGAGGAGGCGCCAGCGAGGCCTGCAAAGCCGCCGCGTATGTCTCCATTTGGACTCACGACTCCCCAACACCAGGAAACGGTGGATAGGACGACACGCGGGGCCGCATCACCCGCGGAGAGTCCACGCCCCCGGGAGGCTGGAAACCAGCCCCCGGGGACAAACTGCGACACTTACCCACCGGGGAGCGACGCTCACATGACAGAGAAAGGAGAGGACGACGACCATGGCAGAGTCTGAAGCTGTCCGTCGAAGCTGACCGAGGGGAGGACGTCGACCTGAAGAGACGCGCCACAACTTTGGCTTTAACTGTTGGCACTGCTGTCAGTCTGTGGTGCTGTGATCCTCCCCCAAACACCACCTACAAATGAGGTGAGGGTCAGTCGCCGACATAAGATGCCCACAAGACGTGCAAGACTTAAAGCCCGAAGGCATTCGCACACTGTTCCACTAAAAAATGGAAGAAAAAAGGGACCTAACAAGCCCGTAGCAAGGATCGGATCCGCGTTGCACGCGGAAAAGGAAAAAACTGACGTGGGCGCGCCGGGGCGGGTCTTATGTGACCTCAATGAGGTCACGTGCGCGGACGACGCCTGGGCGGAGTCGCGTGGTTTCACCCCGCCCCTGGCACACAGGGATGCTGTGGCAAAAAGTTTCCAGATCCAGTCTCACGCCTGGGGATAATTCTACATGAAGGAATCAGCGGCTAATAGTCTCTATCAGATACATCTTTACCAAACTTTTTGTTGCAGTTAATGGAAGACACATTCTTGGTTGGCAAGACCAAGCCAAACTAGGGATTATACTCAAACCTGGGCACTCTGAACCAGTGGTACTAGGTGATATGCCAGTTTTAGCTATTCATAAAACTAACGTGCACGAAGGGATTATACAAAACTTATGTTCCAAGTTTTCAGATGTGTTTTCAAAAAAGGTTGGTGTAGTTAAAGGATTTCAACATACTATAAAGTTGAAGAATAATGTCACTCCTGTTATACAAAAAGTAAGACCTGTTCCGCTGTCTGCCAGAAAGGATCTTAAAAAATTAGTAGATGATATGTGTTCTCAAGATATAATCAAACAAGTAGAATCTTCAGAATGGGTTTCGGCTGCTGTCGTTGCACGCAAAAGTTCTGGCGATATTCGCTTATGTGCAGATTTTTAGAGTTCTTAATAGGAATATTCTGGTGTACTGCCATCCCCTCCCAGGAATACATGAAATGTTGGCAAGACTAGGAGGGAGTAAGTATTTTTCTACTATAGATTTACGTTCGGCGTATCACCAAATTCCCTTATCCGAAGATTCACAGCCTTTAACGTTTGTGACACCGTTTGGTGTATATATGTACAAGCGTATGCCATTTGGTTTGGCATCCGCTGCTAGCATTTTTCAAAGGTTGATGGATCAAATGTTTCGAGAAGAAAAAGGTATACAGGCATTCCAGGATGACATTTTAATTCATGCAGAGAATTTAGATCAACACATAATTTTGTTAGAGAAGGTTTTGAGTAAATTGGGTGCTCAAGGAATGACTGTCAATGTTGATAAATGTAAGTTTATTGCTCAAGAGGTAAATTATCTGGGGCATAATATTTCTAAAGAGGGTTTTAGACCCAATGTATCTTTATTAAAAGGTATTAATGATGCACCAATTCCCACAGACAAAGATTCCCTTAGAGCCTTTCTAGGCTTAAGTGAATACTATGCAAGATTTATTCAAGGGTATGCCATCATAGTACAACCATTAAGGAATCTCTTGGGGAAAAACGCAAAGTATGTTTGGTTAGAGGAGTGTAAAAATGCTTTTCAGTCAGTAAAAAATTAATTGTAACTGCTGCTGCTATTAAACCTTTCACTCATGGAGAGAAAAGTATCATCACGGTTGATGCTAGTGCCAAAGGTCTTGGTGCTGTATTAAGCCAAATGGTGAATGGTTTACTTTGATATTGATGGATGGGGTAGTACACAATTTTGTATACCCCCCCTAATTTGCATGCCTGTATTAAATAGAATAATCAATTAATTATAATATTATTAATGTGTTTGTATGAGGTTTAATCAACCTTACTAATGATCAAAATACATGTGGGATTAGCATTTTGCATGGCTAAATAATTATCATTATTAACCTATGTACGCATACTAACAATAGAAAATAGAATATTGCATGGTATATGTCGCTTTGTGATGTTTTCGTAAAAGTCGCTCCAGATAACATCAATGGGTGAATATGAATGCTTTAAATGTTGCTATACGCTGGATAATTACAAGCACATAGGGGAATTAGTGAGGGTTTAACATTTTATTCATTATTTCTATGTATTAATTACTCTTTTGTGTTTGTTTCGCTTAAGTTGTCCTTTGGGCCTACAACCCAAGATGGCCGCTAACAAACTCGACGCGATTGCCACCATTCCACGAGGCTTTGGGTGAAGTGCGCCTGCACTACGACTTGTTCCTGTAGCCTCAACATGACCCTACACTTGATGTACCAAAGCAAGGTCACAGTGGGAAGCCTGCCAAGTATATTAACAAAGGAAAGACACAAAGAACCGGAAAGAACATGTTAGATGACCTAACCCCTTTGACTGTGTGAAACCTCGTCGGACGATCCCAATTGACCAATAAGAAAAGCTCAAACCCTGCAAAGTGTTACATTTTGATTAATTTATTATAAAAATCACAGTAGAATAGGCGATGTGGTGTGATGCTGATGTTCTTTTCCGGACTATGTTATTCTGACGGAGACGACGGGGACGTTACGTGACAGCTGCGCTCCTGAAACTTTGACAGACTGAATGCTGCCCATTTCTTTGATGGACTACGAACTCTATGGGCATTGATAGATGCTTGCACATCTCTGGTCCTTGTCTATCTTTGGGACTGTAGTGTGCCGCATGAAGAACTTTCAAAACCCGACAGATTGACTAAACTTGACGACTTAGAGGACGACTAATAGCCAGATTAGGTAAATATGATGTTCTGCAATTTAACAAAATTTAACAGATGAAACTAAATTCTTGCATTACTTAGATAAATATTGATTAACAAATAAATGTGTTTTGGTCGTTTATTAAGAAAGGATAGATCGGGATTTTGAGTGTGTTTAGCTGGACTAAATCACCTTACCAATCCAACTAAATGATCCATTGATCACGTGGGAGGAGTATCTTGTTGTTTAGGACTGAGATCTGTAGGGGTAAGGATATGGATATGGGATATTAATGTATAAATGTGTAAATAAATTTCTCTCTATAGGTTATAAGGTATTCCTCTCATGTCAGCGCTTGGAACATTCATCTCTCCTGTAAGTGCAGGCCAGTGAAAAGTGAAGTGTGAATGTTGGTGTTATGGGCCCCACCACTGATTGTAGGAGTGAATGTGTTAATGTGATATTTGGCCTGTGACGAAGGGAAGATATTTGGTACGGGTTTTGTCTTGATTCCCGTTACCCAGGTTCTGCGCTGCGACAATATATATATGTTAGGAGATAGCTGTTCCAATAAAGCTTCTTCTAGACTCATTAGACTATTAGCAAGGCTACAAGAATTCAATTTTGATATAAAATATATTCCAGGAGACAAAAATGTCAGAGCAGATTGTTTGTCACGGTTAACAGTAGAGGGTGACTGTGTTAGCAGCAGTGATAAATCCAATTTTGAATATGTTTTTACAGTGAATGATATTAATGAACAATTTAAAATTTCAGAGAAAGAGTGGTTTGAGAGCTGTAAGAAAGATGATTGTTTAACTCGGGTTAAGAAATTTCTTATTGAAGGTTGGCCATGTGACAGGAGTATGTCAACTGATGTACGCGTTTTTTCTCAAGTGTCTTCTGAAATATCTGTAGTCAATGATATTTAAGTCAGACAAGATTTATTTGTTCCTCCTGTGAGTCTAAGGGCTAAAATTATTACATTGGCTCACGAGAGACATTTAAGTATTACTGCAACTGTTAAGAAAATTAAACAAGTATATTGGTGGCCAGGTATAGATGGTCAAGTTAAAAGATTTGTGGAAACATGTGCTGATAGTTTATGTTCTGACAAACACTGGTAAACGTCCACTGTACCGTTGTGAACTGTGAGTTGGCCAAATAATGCATGGGAGAAAATAGGTCTTGATTTCACTGGTCCTTTCAATGATTTTAAAGGTGACAAAAGATTTCTTATAGCTGCCATAGACTATTTTTCAAAGTGGTTGTACTTTTCTCTTGTAAAGAGTGCGGATTCAGCTTCTGTGGTATCTTTTTTGAGACATTTGTTTTGTATCGAAGGTAGGGTGAAAGAAATTGTTACTGATAATGGGTCTCATTTTATTTCTGACGTGTTCACTAAGTTTTTGGATAAAAATGTTAAATATATTCTTGTACCATTGCATAGTCCAGCTTTCAATGGTCTTGTGGAAAGGGCTAATCGGTTAATAAAAGAAGGTGTGCAAACAGCTGTTGCCAATAACTTAGATGTAGCTGAATATTTACACTTTAGTAGTGCTTTGTGGAGTAATATTGTAATTCCACACTTTAATGTTGCTCCCCTTGTCTTGTTAAGAGGTAGAAGACCTATTTCTGTTCTCAGTCCCACATGGTTATTAGATAAGGTCAATCTTTCTCACAATATTGACTTGCAGAGTGTACAAGAACATGTCAAAGAGAAACAAGATATGTACAAACACAATTTTGATAAAAGGATGCAAGTAAAAAAAGGTTTTGAATGTTGGTGATTGGGTTTTAATCAAACAACCTTTTAAAGTCTGTAAAGGTCAAAGTTTTCAGAACCAGTGAAAGTTTTGAAAATGTCTAGAATGGCAGCATTGTTACAGAATAAAGGGTGGTGGAATATAAATGCCTTGGTTAAAGTGACTGTTGCACAAGCTAAAATAATTTGAAAAAAACGTAGCAGTACAAGAGCTAAAGAAAGAAATGATTGGTTCGACCTTGGCTTGTTGTCTCATTCGGCTAGCATTGAGAATTTGCAAATGAGTGAAGTAAACTCTTCTTCAATGAATCTGGACAGAGGTGATAATTCAACTACTGTCATTAGTGGTGCATGTTCTAATATCAACAACACTGTTTCGGCTGGTCATGGAGACATCTTGCTTAGAAGTAGTTTAAGGGTAAGATCGGCTCCAGTTCACTCAAGAGATTATGGATTAATCTTCTGTTTATTAAAAAAAGGGGGGGTTGTAATGTGGGGTAAAGTAATATATAATATGTGTGTTGCTTTAAATGTCATTCTGTCAAATCTAGATGTAGATTGTTTAGTGTTCTAGTGTTATGGAACTCTTGGCTCATTGATTGGTCTGCTGTTGTGGCTGGCGGTCGTGGGTCTTGTATTGGAATAAACCTATCTTCATATTTCTTCACTCGTTTGGATTTTATTTACAAATCGAATACTACAACTTGGAAGGTGCCTCACCACACTATAAACCTTTCTCAACAACAGGTTTATACAGTCTTTGGCAACGGACGCCTGGCTGCAAGAATAACATCCCCATTCACATAGGAGAACTTGCACCACTTCTGGGTGTAATTGTCTCTTGTGATCCGCGAGGTGCGCGAGTTAGTCCGCCCTGCCGTTCTGGGAGCCTGCCAGGTGATTCACTACCAGGAATACTCCTTGACAGTTCACCCATATCCAGAGGCACAAGGCCAGTCTGTGACCCATCCCATCCCATCCTGTCCCGTCCCGTCCAGTTTGTTGTAGTACCACAAGGCGTGGTGGTGTTTATGTCCGCCTGTACCAGCCTCCCCTTGACAGATGGCAGAAAGACTTTCAGCGCAAAGCAAATGACCCTCCGCTGCAGAAAGTTATTATAGAGCCGGAACTCCTCCAAAGACTAGAGGCCTCAGATCTTCATCTCTTCCAGGTGGCTGCCCCAGCCTTGAAGTGACGCATCAGTCACCGCTGGCTGCTCTGGGTGGGGAAAAGCAGGGGGTTCTGCAGCTGACCCAATTGCAGTTCAGTTGCCACCACTGCAAATCTTTGGCAGTCTCCCCTCGAATCTGGACATGGTCGGAGAAGTCTTCTTGATGGGACCACTGGGACTTCAAAACCCACTACCTGGCCTCATATTCTGCCTAGCATGCTATATCAGCAAGATGCATGAAGCCATCAATCCCAGCGGCCTCAGAGTTCACCTCACTGAAATCCAGGACCGAGGCTGAAAGATCAGGATCGTAGCCTGAATGTCCTAGTCTCTCTTTCCCAGGGGAAAGGAATTAAACTGAACCGTGTCCTGAGCAGCTCCAACGAAGCGGAGCGTCTGAGAAGAAGTCAGGTGTGACTTACACATTGCTAGTAAACCCCAAATATGACAGGAGGTTCGCCATAGTCTAGAGGTGGTTGACTACTACCTGGGCCAAGCCCGTCTTCAACAGCCAGTCATTGAGGTAGGGGAAGACTGGCATCCCCTGACCTCCGAAGGTGTGCTACCACCACCACCATCACGTTTGTGAACACCCGAGGGGCAATGGTGACACCAAAGGGAAGCATAGCAAACTAGAAATCCTCCTCACCCTCCATGTACCACACGTAGTGCCAATGGGCTGGCAGGACGGGAATATGGAAATAGGCATTCTGCAGGTCCAATGCCACCATCCAGTCTCGAGGGCAGACAAGACCTGGGTTAGGGTGAGCATCTTCGATTTCTCCTTCTGGAGGAAGGGCCTTTATGGGGACTACAAAAAAGCGGGAATAACAACCACATCCTACTTCTGACCCTGGCACCCTCTCAACAGTCCCTTTGGCAAAAAAAAAAAAAGGCTTGCACTTCCTGCTGCAAAATGGAGAGATGATCCTGTTAGATGTTGGGTGGAAGCTGCAGTGGAAAAGAAATTAAAGGTAATGCATATCCTTTTCTGAAAATCTGCAGGACCCACCTGTCTGATGTTTTCTTTTGGCAACCCGGATAGAATCAGTAGATTCTGCCTCCCACTGGGTGGGTGGCTGTGGTCCTGAAAGAACACACTAAAGTGGTTTTGCAGGTGGGGTGGCAGAGGACTGTGTCATACTGACCTTGGCTGTAGGGGCAGTGGGCTCCTCAGCCTCTCCAGTGAAAAGGCCAGGTCCCTTGCTGGGGCTTGATCAGCTGATGGTAGGGAATACCTTGGCCAAACCCACGAAAGGAGCGATGCAACTGGTGGGCATGGCAAGGCGGTCTAGAAAGGCCCAGAGAAGAAGCGGTCTGTAAAATGTTCAAGAGCAGGGTCAGCCTTATCTTCAGACAGGTGAGTCCCATCAAAGATCATGTCTATCAAGGTGACAAAAGATTTCTTATAGCTGCCATCGTCTATT
Source organism: Triturus cristatus (assembly GCF_964204655.1). NCBI lineage: Eukaryota > Metazoa > Chordata > Amphibia > Caudata > Salamandridae > Triturus > Triturus cristatus. The sequence continues at coordinate 176,610,065 of NC_140579.1, read as the reverse complement.
TTTCAAAGTGGTTGTACTTATCTCTTGTAAAGAGTGCAGATTCAGCTTCTGTGGCATCTTTTTTGAGACATTTGTTTTGTATCGAAGGTAGGGTGAAAGAAATTGTTCTGTAGTAGGGTATCTCTGTGTATAGTCATAATCTAGTGAATAGTCCCGCCCATGTGCGCGGACCCCAGAGCAATAAAAATAATCTCTTAAGTTGTCAAGCCATGCAGACCTGCATCTACACTTAAGAGAGAATTTCAAAGACAGATAATGCAGCCTATATCCACAGGCTACACTGTCCAGTACTTCAACTAGAAAGAATTCCACCAGCAACCACCAACAGCACTGCCTGTCCAGCTTTTTCCATAGAGAAAAACCTGCCTCTTCCAGCAAAAGCCTCTGGAATGATAGAGAGGAAGGAATGGACAGACAAGCCCCATAGGCTGCCATTATGTGGCTCAGAACAGGATACTGTGCCTTTAAGAAAACTTTCCAGAACTTTTCCAGTATCCCAGAATGCACAGCAGGTCCCTTTTACTTTCAGTTCTTTTTGAAGGCGTATCACGCCAGACCTGTAGCATTCCTTATATTAACATTCATCTCTCCACCGGGGAGGAGGGCGGGCGCTTATGACTAACAGAGATACCCCTACTACAGAACTGGAGTTACAGAAAAGAAACTACTCCTTCTGTAGTAGGGGGATCTCTGAGTATAGTTATAATCTAGTGAATAGAATGGCAAGCCCATCCCCACACAAAAACGGCGGTGGAGTAGATTACAAAATAATACCACTACTGTGCGAACAAATTTCGCAGCGAAGCCTGCCCAACCTGAGCATCTGCCCTGGCATCCACGTCCAGTCAGTAATGCGCAGCGAAGGTATGGACCGACTTCCAAGTGGCCGCCTTGCAGATTTCTGCAATCGGAACATTGCGCAGCAAAGCAGTCGTGGCAGCTTTGCCCCTGGTGGAATGAGCCTTAGGTTTACCCCCTAAGGTCTTATTAGCCTTTTGGGAACACAACTGTATGCAGGACACAATCCACCAAGAGATGGACTGTTTGGAGGTAGCAAGACCGGTCCTGACTGATCCATAATTGATAAACAATTAGTCTGACCTACGAATATCTTTGGTCTTATCAAGATAAAACTTCAACACCCTCCTAACGTCCAGGGAATGTAGAGACCGTTCCGCTGGAGAAGAAGGATTCTGAAAAAACAACAAAATAATTAATCCATGTAATCAAATTTGTGTGTGCTGCGCAGGGTTAGGGAACTGCCTGTGTCCTTATAGTATGAATTCCGAAAATGTTTCAAGTCAGAGTTTGCCTGAAAACCTGCGTGCACTGCGACTTACGTATAACATATAAACTGTTTGACACAATTATTCAAGGTTGTGGTTAAGTGTTGAATAATTGTGTCAAACAGATTTATGTTCTGTTATACGTAAGTTGCAGTGTACGCAGATTTTCAGGCAAACTCTGACTTGAAACATTTTCTACATTCCCAGGTCTACCACTTCTGGTAAGTCTGGGAATGCGTCAGAATCCGTGGTTGTTGCGTGGGAACACCCATGCAACGCCCATGGAAAAGCACCCCTGGCGTACAGTAGCGCAACCCTACTATTTGCGTTGCATTGCATTGCTCAAAATTTATGAAGCCACTCAGAGCCACGCAAGGTGGCCTTGCATGGATTCATAAATCTCATTTTTAATTTACGTCGCTGTTGCACCACGTTGCATGGTACAAGAGCGGCGCAAATGGGCTTGTAAACATTCCCCAAGGTTTTTTGGCATAACACCAAGTGCAAGCTCTGTGAATTAAAGCTTTAGAGCAGAGAGGATGCACTGGTTATAACACACCTGCAGATGGTGTCTACTGTGTCACACCTCAGGATTTTGATGTCCACTCATAGTAAATCTCCTGAAAGAGGTGGGGTTTGAAACATTTAGTTTCTAATTTAGGGAACCTTAATAAGTTCTAGTCAGCCGGTCAGGCCACCCTCAATTTTAACTGAGAACGGCACTCCCATCAGCTATATAATAGGCAATGCAAGCTACCCTCAAACATCAAGTGCAGTGCAAGCTTCAGTCACTTCTTTATCTGAAAGTATGAACAGTGCAAGTGCACACTTCAGTATGGTACAACCAGTACAAGCCCCCGTCACTTAACAGGCAACACAAGCTTTCCATTACACAGCATATTTAAGACACTACATTTCCATTACATTGCATGTTTACAGAATTGGTAGTGCAAGCTTCTCAGGCATACTTCTACGACAGGCAGTTGCCCCTTATTCACAAAACAAGCACATCGAAGGCGGTTCCAGGGCAAACGTTAAGTTAGCGCTGCCTTGGACCGGGGGCACCCTCCTTGGAAGCAAGCGGTTATGGCAGTCTTCTTGCCCATTCAACCCATGGCTCTTTGGCCAAGACTGCAGTCACTCATGACATCTTGACCACAGGACACAAAAAAGTCAGGCCTTTTTTCTTTTCTTTTCAAACTGTCAGTGCATTTTTATTCAATCTTCACAGTACAAAAATAAAAATAAATAAAAAACAATAAATAATTACAGCCAAAACGGCATCTCTCAGGTTTCCGAAGAACTCACAAGGGTCACAAACACAGCTACGAAATGAGGGTATAAATTACATCACAAAACGCATCGCACTAGAACAAGGCTAGGGGAAAAAAACAAAGACATGAACCATTTAAACACTTGACACAGCAATTTTCTTCAAATGTTACAGCTACAAATTAATTCAAGTGGAAAAAAATGGCACGTTTTTCCTCGTCGCTGGAAAACTGGACTAAGAATTCTGTGCACAATCGGGTGGTTCCCGGCCTGATACAATCTAAGAAATAAATACTGAACTGCTCGGGGGAAGAGCTTCACCTTGGTGCGCACAACGCAGCTTTCCTCCTATTTGTCATATGTTCCCCAAAAACAGTCAAACAGTACGTACTTTATTTAGTTTTTTTTTGTTACAGTGCATGAAGTGACATGAATGGGAGTTTAAACTCAGGCTCATCTCCAATTAGTACTTATAAAACACACCTGAATTTGACAAATACAAGCATAGCTGACTTGCAGGAGTACTGGTACTTGCGTTACTAGTACTGAATAATTTATAGTACTTGCAGTTCTGCAGATAAAAAGCAGTGCTTTGCTACTGGAAGTATTGCTATCACGCATAGACGCACTGGTTCTGCCCTATTGAAAGTGCCGCTACGATGCAAGAAGGGCTCGTTCTGTCCCACTGAAGTGCTTGCAGTCCACAGAGTAGTACTGGCCTTTTCAACATTGGGTGGCATCGCTCTTCTAAAATGTATTAGGGCCCTGACAGGGAGCACTGGTTCCGACCAGCCAAAAGCTAGTGTACCAGCAAAGAGAAACATACGATCAGCTCTGAAGCAGTGCAGTGCAAAGTGCCAACTCCCTTTAAAAAGTGCCAGTGCCATCCCTTTAAAGAAATCAGAAGTACCAGCACATTTACTATTGGAGTGCTGCTCACCACACTCACAATTAACGTATGAGGAAAAGACAAGGCCCTGTACTATTACACTGCACATTTAACCTCGCAACCACCTCCATCACTGCCTGTCTAGGCATCCACAATTCTGGTAACCATCTCCCAAGGATGGGGCAAACACCTCTCATCATAGCAGTCTACGAAGCATCGCCATAGGAGGCGCTGTACCATATCCAGGCTGGACACAGAATGAACCAAGAAGAGTCTGCAGGGGCATGGCCCATGCACTACCCACAGGAGTCCAAAGGGCAGTGACCAATGCATCGGCTCAAGACCAATTTCTGACTTTAGTGGAGTCCAAAGAGGCAGTGACTTGTGCACTGTCCCAACTGGACTCCAAAAAAACAGTGTTCTATGCAACAGTAAAAATGCAAGGAGTTGTGTCGATAGGGTCAGTTAGCTGCCTCTGGGCTGGAGGAGGATCACTGTCCCTTTTAATTCTCCTTTGACTGGTGCACGGACCACTGCCCCAATCGATTCTGCGTAGGCTGATGCATGGATAAAAGGTGTGATCCATGCAATGGCACAAGTAGAATCCAAAGGAACAGTGATAAATGCACCAGCCCATGGGAAACTCACAGGAGCATAGATCCCAGAGGGAGTCAACAGGGCTTGGGATCCATTCACGTACCCAGTGGAGTGCAAAGACACAGCCACCAGGCCTAGGCCATGGAGAGTCCAAGGGGAAACCTTTCAATTCGAGGTTCCCAAGGAGGTAGGGGACCCACAAATGGCTGGATGGGTGTTTTCAAAGTGCATCTCTTTGTACAAAGTGATATTGAGCGGGGGACAAGTGCATCTCTAAAACATGGATTTCGTAGCTCTAGAACCACTTATACCATCCCATCCCATCCCATTCTTCTTGGAACTCCTAAGTTCGGTTCTAAGATCCATGTGGTGACGTTCCACAGGCACCTCAGGTCACATGGTGTTCTCACCAACTGCAGCTCTATAAACTTTGCAGCCAGCATCCTAGAGCGACTCGGACAAGGCTCAATAAGCAGCTGAAAATGGAGCACAAATGTACAAATGAAGGGTTTCAACTTTCATATTGGCTCAGACCTTAGGCTCACAGCTTGTATCTAGCATTCATCCACTTTCTGACTTCAGGCAGCCGAAAAGGCAGCTGCAGTAAACCACAAAGAAACCTTTTTTCCTTCCACCCACTAAAATCAACTAGGCAACATCAGCATGGGGACAAGTAATCAGAAATAGAGAAAACCAGACCTGCACAAATGTTCAAACGAGTGCAAGATGACCGTTGGAAAACGTATTTTGGTCGCTTGAAAACAGGCTTATAATCGAGCAAGACGGTATCCTAGAAGCATGCTTTCACGTCACTACTACCTTACAATACACACCACCTGTCTCACCCGCTATGGGATCTGTGCCAAACACACACTGCTAACTGATAAATCACCACAGACCTCCTGCTACAGGCTTGATACCTAACTCAATCACTGTAATCGACAAAGCACACTCTGCTAGAGAACCAACTTTTACAACCGATACAGAAATCCCCACCACATATGGGACATTTTACAAGCTTCAACAGCAGCAACCCAGCTCCTTAAATGCTAAAGGACAACCTCGGCCCCACAGACTCCTACAGGGTTCCGACCTGCTACAATACATCCTATATCTGCTACATAAACGCCCCACATCTTATGGGCCAGGTCCCAAGTCTCAACACTGCTACAAGACCAGCAGCCTAGCCCCACCATTTCTAAATGGCAACCTTCCTTTGAGTATCTGTTATAGGGACCTCTGCTCGCTACACTGCCGCCCCCACATATGCTACAGGATACACTCCAATGGGACCAGCACTCACGTCTCAACCATGCTACAGGAATATTAGCACTGCCTTATCAATGCAACACAACACAACAACACCCACCCGCAACTGCCTTCTACAGGCCACATCAACTGCTACAGGGTCTCACCTGCCTGCTACAGGGTCAACCATCTCTCCCCTCGCAACAGGACCATCTCTTTCTATTAGGCCATTACTTTAAGTCCATCGTTGCTACAGGCCTAGCACCAAGCCCTATCGATGATAATAGGATAACACCCTGCCCCATCAGCTATAAGCCCTCCTCCATCAGCGGATGTTCTAGGAAGCCAACCCACCACCCCGACTAGACCATAATCACCCCGTCCACAAACTAATGGAGTTGCGCCCCCAGGACCACATCTACAGACCCAAAACCCCAGCCGCTCTCAACTATCTTAGAATGGGATTCCACTTTTCAGACTTTTTTTTCCATCACGAATAAATCCAAAAATAACTATAACGCCAAGAAATATGGCCCAGGAAGTCAAGAGCACCCATAAATGTCATTGCCTTTAAAAATATTTTCAACTCTGAAGGCTCATAAGTATTCTTAATAGGTTGAAATTCAGTTTTCATTTCCACTCAACGTCTCTATTAGATCCTCTCCTGGTTCCCCTTGCTTTGATCAAGATACTGATAATGGTTTTGGTTGCTCTAACTTTCTCTCATAATTGAAAATTGCCCTAGCCTTCATGGACTGCCCATCCAAGAAACTGCAAGCTATGAAACCCCACATAAAAGCCGAAGGCTGCAAGGGATGGCCCAAAGTCCTCCCACTCATTCGGTATGCTTCTTATTGTACTTCTTGGAAGAACTGATAACGGGAGGTCTTCTGTCGGTGGTCAGAAATAAAACTATATGGCAGGAGTATTCTACTCACATCATCATCAGATAACGGACACATTTTTTGTCCTGGGATTAAATTACACCCAAACTTTCAGGCAAGGCAATATTTTTACTTCTAAAAGAATTGAATGTCTTTAAATATTTTAGGCATATAGGGCCAGATGTAAGAAGCATTTTACCAGTTGCAAACGACCAATCAGGCTATTTACGACCGGTAAATTGCTTTCTGCCAAGTGCAGAAAGCAAAATACAACTCTGTAACTTGTTACTAAATTGCATTTTCCTTTTGCGATTCGGTATTAGGAAGCGGTGTGTTTAAGGCGTCCCTTCCTAATACCGAATAGCACTGGTATGTAGGAACGTTTTGCGACTGTGAAAGTTGTCAAACATTTGCAGATACCACCAACTTCAAGTTGGTGGTAACCCATTCGCAAAAAGGAAGGGGTCCCAGAGGGACCCCTTCCCCTTTGTAAATGTGGGCACCAACATTTTTAAGAGCAGGGAGTGGTACCAAGAACCACTGCCTAGTCTTAAAAAATGAAAAGGAAACTTTTTTTTTTTTTTTTTAAAAAGGGCTGCATTTAAAAAAAAAGTGGTTTATTTAAAAAGCAGTTACAGACATGGTGGTCCTCTGACCCCAGCAGGCCACCATCCCTGTGAGTGCTAGCCATTCCCAATGGGTCGCATATTGCGGTCTGACTCGTGAATATAAATGAGGCAGGTCCCTTGCGACCCATTGGGAATCGTAAACAGTGTAAAACACACTGCTGTACATAGCTGTTTGCGATTCCCTAATACCAAATCAACAAAACTTCGCTATAAGAAAATCGCAAACACTAGTCTATGTACATCTGGCCCATAATTCTATTCCCCATACTATTCTTCTTTCACAATGTTAAATGAAGCCTACAACCTGAGATGTTGCAGAGCAGTAAAACCTTCCAAAACCACCAAATCTACTTCTACATTTGTCCCTAACTTCAAAGAATCAGCCACTCCTTACCAATATTGGGGCAGAAACTCCATGCACCCCCCTTTACAGGATCACTACCCACCCCCACAAAAACCTCTCCTCACTGCTGCAGAAACAGGCTCATCTGATGGAGGAACCCTCCTCTCACCGGCCCTCCCCATTGCCCCGGCTGCAGCTGTGGTAGCCTTTCCTCACTGTGACCAGATTTATCTCACTGTCCCAGGCCGACCCCCATCCTGCAGGGCTACACTTTCATCACTGCTACAAGGCAAGCCTTCTCTCACTGCTAGCGACCAAACAACTCACCCCTTGCAGGGCTGGCATACCCATTACAGCTACAAGCTCAAACTCACCCTCACTAACCCCGCTTTCATGGGCAGGATCCATTGCCACTACTGCAGAGTTGCCTCAGTGCTACAGAACGCACTGCTTTGCTAGAGGGTCAGCCCCACACGCAGTCAATATGGAAGACCATTAACCCCTTCCCTGCTCATGACGGAACCACTCCGTCATGAGCCACGGGTGCCGTGTGCTCATGACGGAGTGGTTCCGTCATGCTGCGGCCGTTGGCGGCCGCTCCGCCCACGCGGCGCTAATTCCCCGCCTGTGCGGGCGATTAGCGCCGTGGGCAGTCATGACGGAACCACTCCGTCATGAGCACAGCTCAACCGTGACTCATGACGGAGTGGTTCCGTCATGAGCACGGCGCCACCGTAGTGCCCCCAAACCCCCCCCAGCGCTGCTGCGGAATTCCTGCCGCAGCCAAGGGGTTAAAGGAAGGGATTCCACAACCCGAAGCAGAAGTCTAATTACCTACTGAGTTATACTAGAAAGAAGATATGTCAGAAGGGGAAAAGAAAAAAAATACCATAAAAAATAAAAAGAAGCAACGCCACTTTTCTAAGCAGGGAGTTGGTGCATATGCTCTCTAGCACCTGGACAAGCATGTTCGGGTGCGACCCGCTATGAAGGTGTGTTGTTTCTTTACTGGATGGGTCTCAGTAAGCAGGTTCTGCATCTGGACAAACATTTCTGACCTGGAGTGGACTGCTGTGCATTGGGGCTAGCGTTCTTCAGGACGGCAAGTTCTGTAGGTTGCATCGGTTTCATGCAGTATGTGGTTGTGTGCAGTATATGAGTATTGCTTTTGTTCTCTTCGTTCATCAGAGAAAAGTGAGGAAGAAATATCGCCTAGCATTCTCAAACCAGACATCACCTTAAGAGAACCTTGTCAAAAAGATCTACATTTGTACCCATTCTCCTAACAATCTCTTGACACAATGATTTTGAAATTCGTATCCATCCCCTGCAGACCTCTTAGAAAAGAGCTTCTAATGGCCAAAAAACCTCATCACGAAGAGGAAGGTGACCACAAATCACCACATGGCATAGCTAGTGAACTACATCAGTAGCAAAGCTGGTCACTGGATCACACCAGCCACCAATATGCAGCTAACAAGACAGGCGTTTTTGGATCAGGGCCCATCTCACAGCTGAAATGCATTGGATCAATGTACGTAGGGGAGCTAACAGAGGTAAGACGCATATAAAATGGCTGGACTAAGATGTCATTTTTTTTTAAAACAATTGGGGGAAAACATCGGTTGGTGATGCGGGACCTCCCGGACCGATACAGTCAAGACACAGGCTCAAATCAGAGGGTGGACTTTAGGGGGGAAAAAAAAGAAAACAGGTTTTTTAGTTAAAAGGCTAGCTCCCATACAAGCAGTAAGCTCTGCACACAAATGTACTTGCTTACTGGAAGTGCAACAAGTTCACAGCCCATGTACCACTGAACAGCAAGTGGGATCTCCTTCCATTTCACTACATTTCGAAGCTATACCAACATTTTCCAGGCGACATAATGCCCTATCGGGACACAACATGCCTCGTAATACTATAGAGGTACAGTAAACAAAATGGCTCAGCTTTTGGGTGGAGGTGGGGAAAATGCCTACTCCTCTCCAGGAGGTCCTCCAGCCCTTATCATCCTGAAGATTCTGAGATCTGTGGGAGTCAGATAGCACCTCTAGATACCAAACACAGGTTGGTGCATGGTTCTAATTCCTGTGGTTCTCTGTGACTGCATCTGAGTAAACAGTACAAAAATGTTGTTTTGAAGGGAACAAAATTAGGAGAATCTTTTAGATGAAAGTCCAGATCAATTAATAGTCAAGATCAGTCATGCTTTAAAATATTCAGTACATTATGCAGATCAGGCACTGATCCTACAGCAGGAGGCTGGGTTAGGCTGCCTCCATCCACTCTTTTCACCACAATGATTCTTGTGAAACATATCACAACCCTACCCTCCGGAAGTACTTACTATAAATGTTATATACCACTAGCAAAATCAGGAGACTCCACAACTTGCCCACCCTCTGTTGTACCTGCTGCTCAGCCAATGTGAGTGTGGTTTGGAATGTTTGTGCGGATGATGCTGTGGAATGTTGGGTGAATGAGTTTGTCAGTTGGGAAAATGGGCTGAGCAGCAGAAGGTCGCTCCTGGTGGGGCTCTCTGTAACTTTATCTTGAACCTTTTACCTTAATAAATACCATCCTAAGTTTACCAAGGAACAGGACCCTGTCTTGATTACAACACCCTCTGTGTTTTGTGTAGGGCAGCGAGGTGTGGTAAGAGATGCAAACAATGGGCCCATCCTCACACCTCGCTCGCCATTGCATGTTTACAGGAACACGAGTAAACTTCTTGGGATATTTCTTTCTTTATGGAATTGATAAAAATAGCATTGTTCCCCCAGCTGTTGAGACTCCGCCTCCATTTAGCGGTCCAGCCCAATGAGGAGCCTGCTCTTCTCTTCCTGGCTGCTCTCACCCTTGAGGTCAGCGAAGACTTGGGTGAAATAATGGGCATCGGAATTGAGCTGTAACATTTTTGGGCTCATGAGGTTGATGACGGATAGACAACGGTCCCAGAAGGCCTCCTTACAGTTTTCCACCAGGAAGGGCTTGAGTGGGTAGGAGATCTCATTACCCATATAAGAGTAGGAGAGGTAAAGGCAGGTGAGCAGCACTGCCTGCAGTTCGTGCTCGGTGGCCACCTCCGAAGAGATGGCATCCCGACAAAGCATATACAGGAACACCACGTTAGCAGGGGTTATGAAGCCCTGGTCCTGCCATCCCTGAAGAAGCAGCGACCGATCCACGCTCCGCAGCCAGAGGACAGGGTCTGTGGGGGAAAGATGCTTTAGCCGGTAGCACCTCCTGCAGAGGAACTCACCAAGGCATCTCAGTAACTCGCTGGTTGAGGCCTGAACAACCACTCTTTTGGGAGAAGACGAAGGGGCGGAGTTGGAGTTTGGAATTTTCTTGACAGAGGACACAGAGTTCTTGGTGCTGGAGATCTGTTTCTTCTGCCCCGGTGGTTGGGCTGGTGGCTGTTGGGCAAAAGTGGAGAGGTTGGCACAGGACAAAGACTTTTTCAGGTTCTCATTGTTGAGGTGGGTGATGTTGTTCTGGTAATTGGTGTTGGGTTGCACCTTTTTGGAGTTCTTTTTCTTGGCAGAGACGGCCACAATCCTCTTCCAGGGGAGGACAGAGATGATGGAGTGTCTTTTCAGGTTTTTGTCTTTGGCATTCTTGCTGTTCTGGACGGTTGTGTAGTGTCCCACGGTGGCCGAACCATCTTCAAAAAGAGATGCCTTCCGGTAACTGGGTGACAGGGACAGCACGGTGCCCATGGTGTCAGAGGATGGGGGACCTGAAACAGGTCAGGAAAAATACCTTGGCTTTATCAAGCCAAGAGATTAGATTTAGACCTACATTAAATTCCTCAGTTTGTGCTCCAAAAATGGCACTCCCTCCAAATTCCAGTCAGTTTTCAAAACCTGCAACAAAGAAGACAGCAAATTGTTACTGCACGTTTAAGGTATCCACATCATCATCCGTTAAAGTCAAATTTAGACAACTTTGGCTCTCAAAGTACATCAATAATAACAGATATATTTTAGTGGGTTGAGACCTACACTGTGGAATAGACATCATTTCCAGTAAGCCCTGGTATGATGGAGTCCCAGAGACTTGGGCGAACTTTTTAGGACAGCAGGGCTCACAGCGCCGTAACCTGCCACTCACTCCAGTGCTTTTCTACATTAAGAATGAGTTTCTTAACACCCCACAATGACTCCGTCAACGATACCATTTCTTGTTGGTAGTAAGTCATCCAGTAAACATTAATGCTATTTAGGAAACATTTACTACTTAGTCTACGGAAATCGTATAATAATGTTTTGAGTGACGATGGGGTTAGGAATTTGCTACCCAAGCTGAAGGAGTACAGTTAGTACTCCTGCCTCTTCTCATGACCTCAGCCCCCAGACTGAGGAGGAAAGGATGCACGTATAACAAACAAAAGACCAACATCAGTAGTGATTTTGTAAAATTATCAATGATGCAAAATACACACATTTCCTAACAGAATGAAACGCTCATTAATTAATGACTATTTATACATACACTAATATAATTCTACAAGCAGTGTTATGAGATGATATTTTCAAGAAGTCAATACACATAGTTAGGTTGGTAATCCACTCCAGGCCTGCTCCCTAGACACTGAATGTGAGTGGAACATGGAATCTCAGGGTATCACAATGGCTTCAGTGACATCCCTGCAGGTATTACAGAAACAATCACTATTATTTTGTACTCCCATGTCTCTTCATAAATCATTTTTTCCATATATGACCAGAATAATTGGCCTTGGTGACACACGAGTGAAATTTTACACAACGGTTTCCATTTCTGAGCCAACACGCAGAACTTAAAGGCATAAGATTCCCAAATCCTGTCTCCCATTAGCATCTGGTACTTTGCCGCGCTTGATGAAAGGGACAATCGTATTTCGAGCACGTCACGTTGAGAGTTGTGTGTGGCCCCTGACCTGGAAATCACTGACGCCAGATGAAGCTGCCCTAGTTTGGCCCAATTTGAGTCCCAACTGTAGGAACACTGTCAAGTGCATATACTGAGCTGTGTATTGCACCCACTCTCTGTAGAGGGGGTTCCACACAAGTCTTCTACCCTTAATATCAAGGGCCCCCTTTCTGCGAGCATACTACACCCCTGTAGGTCATTCTATCTCTACTTCCTGTGTGGACATCAAGCATGCAAAATGTACTCCATTCATCCATCTCTTCAAAGTTTTGGGAGACGAAGGAGCGGAGGAATCCGAGCAGGGGTGGGTCATGGTCCTGCGATGAAATATCGATCGCAATATAGAACGGGATCAACTCTACAAGGCACCGATACCCTTCAAAGTATCGGTGATAAGGCGCCGGGTAGAGCTCCAGCTATAGATACATATGTGCAACACTTTCTGCATTTGGCAACGTCCCCTTAGCCTTTCACCCTCTCAAAGTTGCTTAAACAAGTACATTTAGGGTTGTTGTAAAAACACTCATTTGCACATGAAGAGATAATTACATTTATGGTGTGCATTTTATAAATATTTTTGTTCATATATGGAGTCATTGTACTGTACGAGCAATACAAATAATGCTAATATAATAATAAATCAGTTCATTACTACGTTTATTGCCTAAGACACAACTATAGAGATCAAAACTTAAATTAGAGGTCACCAAATAGTAAAGCCAGTGAGGGTTTCAGGACATCCTCCATGAATAATGGTGGAAGTAAATTTACATGATGAATATAACAAACACTAACTAGCAAAGCCAATAGATATGGTGTTGGCTGTCAGTCCTTTGGCTATGTCAATGCTTGTTTTGCCATGGTTTTTCCAAAATGTTATTGTTGGGGAATTGGGTAAGCTGCTGGGCCCACATTAATTATAAAATATAAAATAAAAAAACAAAGCAAAAATCAAAACTATCTTTTTGGTCTCAAAAACAAAAAGAACACATTTCTGTAGAAGTCCCCATCCATGCCTCCCAAGGGAGCTACTTTGTGTGTGGATGTTTTCTTGTGAAAGGGCATAATGCAGTGATTCACAGTGTAGCTAGTGAATGGTTGAAGTGTACTAACTCGATGCCCCATGCAGTAGAAAAATGTGAATGACAATAACAGACCAATAGATTAAGAGAACTGTCTGAAAGCTCCTACAAGTATATTATACTATAATTGTAGTACAATTGAACGGTATTGGCTAACACTTAAGCATCTTCTTGATCTAGAGTTTGGAATTGTGTTACCAAGAGCAAACATGGCCATGTTACTGCCAATCATCTCAAAATATCACGCAATAAAAGAGTCAATTTCTCAGTTTTCTTGAAATACACGTGTCACCTACCGCACCTACATCAGGAGGTTATTTTGGCTACTCTGGCAAACGCTGTTAAGAATTGGGTGGGAAGAATCCATTTCTGCACAGAAAGCAAATATCTACGTTTGATAAGGTTCTTTTTAGCATACAAGGCAAAGCGGATGCTGGAAGGTGACTTCAGACACATTCATTCTGCTGCACACGGGTATGTTCTGTGGGGTGCTGTTCAGGTGGACACAGGGGACAGCACCTACTGAACGAGGTATTGAACGGGTCACAAACATGCACTGAATTGCTGCTATGTGTGAATTTTCAAGTTGGTGGGTGTTTACATAACATATGTTTTTTATTACATGACTAGTTTTTGTATGGTGCATATTGTTAGACCTGTCAGCCCTTTGGGTGGTCCCTCCTCATCATTATTTATTTTGTCCCACTTTTGCCTCAAACCCTGTTTGAATTTTTCCTTTTTGGGAACCACCAGACTTTTTCGTGTTGCTACAGATTCAGGGAGCCATTTTAGCTACCCCTGAAACTTCTGTCTGAGGGCCTGGAGCACACAATGGTGGCCACCTGTGACATCACCAGCATCCACTGGAACCTACCAGCACCTTCCAGAACATTCCAGGAGATTCCAGAACTCTGTGACAGTTGGAGACCGTTTAGAATGTTGGGAGGATAAGAGAGGCAGTTGGCAGTTGGAGCTGGCAGTTGGCACCTGACTGGTGAAGAGAGAGGAGCACAACAGTGAAGGAGGAAGGAGTGAAGCAGCAGGGGTGGAAACTTGTGCCTGGAGTGGGGTCCATAAACCCACCCTTGATACTTGTCCCTACTGATGGATCCCAGCCTATAGCCCTGTGTGGGAAGAATACAGAAAAACTCAACCTAAGGACCTGGACAGCAGGAACAGGCCTTAGAATCAAGAAAGCAGCAAGATTCTGACCTGAGAACTGGTTTCCCTGGAGTCTGGCGTCGAGTAGCCGAAGACCTGGAGCCCGAGGTGGAGAAGCGGCGCTGACTGAGGTAGCAGACGTCGTACCCGGAGCCACCTGAGGTCGTAAGAGGGCGCCGACGGGGGTCGAGAGGAATACCAGAGGTCGAGGAGGAAGTGAACCGAGGTCGAGCGAGCGGCGTCATCGGAGGAGTGAAGTCCGCCCTCCGGAGTCGTCGGAGACCGAGGTAGAGGAGCACCGGAGGTCGGGAGTGAGGATCGCACTCCGGAGTCGCCCGGAACCTGTGAGGAGGAGCACCGGAGGTCGGGGGTGAGGATCGCACCCCGGAGTCGCCGGAAGTCGACATCGAGGCCAGGCCGGCCGACGTCATCGGAGCCGAGAGCGCCATCGGACCGGAGCCGCCCGAAGTCGACATCGTGAAGAGACTGCCCGACGTCGTCGAATCGGAGGTAGAGATCGAACCGAGGCCGCCGACATCGGACCGGAACCGCCTACCGGCGTCGTCAAAGAACTGACATTGTGCCGAGGCCGCCGAGACCGAACCAGAACCGCCTCACGGCGTCGACACGACTCCAGCGGCGTCGGAACATCAGGAAAAGGGCAGTAAGTGGAGTAGAGGGCGCCTAAGGCCCTGTGGAGACCTGAGAGACTGCTCTAAGGGGCTAGGGAGGTGCTGAAACCAACCTGACTGTGCAAGGGGTGAACTGGGACTAACCTAGAGAGGTTGTGTGGAGAGAGAAAGCCAGGGCACTGGTATTCCCCCCTTGGATCTACCTCAGATTAGGCCTCAGCCTTGTCCCAGCCAGGGAGTAGCCCCCCTCAAGCCTTCCACAACCCTACAAGCTGTGCCTGGGCCATATCAGCCCTTAAGAATTGAAGTGTCATCTGATTATATGAGGGTTGCTGTATACTTTTAATTATTTATTGGGGATACTGTATTTATTGAGTTTTTACCTATTTATTGCTGCACTATATTTATAGGTCCACAGGACTTGTTGGTGTACAATATTTATTGGTACAGTATTTATTGCCTCAAAGTATTTAATTGTCTGTATATATTGCACTTGTATTTATGCCCTGTTATTTATGATCACCCCTATTTATTTCATCAAACAGCCAATATTTATTTGACCTGCACTAATTGAAACTTGTATATTGTGATTGACCTATTTATTTTTCCAATCAGCAACTAAGAGAAAAAGATAAAGAAAGAATATTTTCATAATTTTTACGGTGTAGAGTCGTTTTTGGAACGGATGCACGCATGGTTATTGTATGGGTATATTGTATGCTTAGCACTGCGCCTGTTTCCTGACCACTCGAGCCAAGCTACCACAGTGTGTTCGGGGAGTCCACCACCACCCTGCGGAGTGGGAGTGGGCTGTTTCCAACATAAATTGGTGTTCAGTGGTGGGATAGAGCTGTGCCTACATATACTCAACAATAACTGTGGGTAGTCCATAGGCCTACACCGGGAGTTTTCTCACAGCGGCCTTCCTAATTGTGGGTTTTTGTTTTTTTCCAAATTTACTCTGGTGGTGGGAGGAGGTATTACTAAAGGTACCCCCCTGCATTGTTACTGCACAAAACCTGTCCTCTAACCTGAGTGGGCAAGATGGAGTTTGTACTAGAGAATCTAGAAACGTACACTGTGGCCCAACTCAGGGAGTTTTGCCAGCGGGAGGGGGTGTACTGTCCCCCAGGAGCAAAGAAGGGTGCACTCCAAACCAGCTTAAGGGCTTGGGGGGAGGCACGCCGAGAAAGCAAGGCTGAGGAGGAAGACAGGGATGGAGAGCCTGACCCCGAGGGGGCTGAGATGTACCAACCTGAGGTGGGGAACCTGTCAGCAGGGCCCAGGACACTTTCTAGGAAGGGCAGCACTGTCTCTAGCGGGGGCTTATCCAGCGTGGAGTTAGCAGATCGGAGAGAGAAAAGACAGCTCACATGGGATTTAGCAAAGCTGGAGAAGGAGAAGGAGGAACAGAGGTTGGCTCATGAGACGGAGAAAGAGAGGATGGCTCATGAGATAAGACTGAAAGAGATAGAGCTTCAGATCCTAAGAATTGGAGCACCAACTGTTCCTAATGGTGGCAGCAAAGACCAAGAAATCACCAGGGAATCCAAACCTTACCTGCCAAAGGACATAGTAGCTAGCTATGGGGCGGGTGACGACATCGCCAAGTGGCTAGCAGCCTATGAGGTCTCGTTGAGGGCCCATGGGGTTCCAGTGAAGTATTGGGGAGGAGGACTGTATAGGTACATGCCTCCAGCTGGTAGGGATGCTTTATTGGGCCTCGAAGAGGATGAGCAGACCCACTACCCCACCATGAAACTGGCGCTCATCAGAAAGTTTGGACTAACACCTGAAAAGTACAGACAGAAGTTCAGGGGTAGTCACAAACTGGGCACACAGAATTGGGTGGACTTCCTGGACTATGCAAAGAAGGCACTGGAAGGTTGGATTCAGGGCAGTGAAGTAAGGAACTACGAGGAGCTGTTTGACCTAGTACTGAAGGAACACCTACTCGAGAAATGTTTCCCTGAACTGCGGCAACACCTGGTGGATAGCAAGCTGACCAGTCCCCGGAAGCTTGCTGAGGAGGCGGACATTTGGGCTAGTACCCGGGTGTCCACAAGGGGGACTGGAGGGGATACTCAAAAGGCCGGACAGGGCGCCCCCCAGAAGAAAGAGGGAGGGGAAAAGAAAAAGGAGTTCTCCAAAGGCCCCCAAAATAACTTCCAAGGGAAGGGAACAGGATTCACCTCTAAGGCTAACCCACCCAGAAACCCTAATCCTGGCCAGAGTCAGCAGCCAAGGGTTGTCCATTGCTACGAGTGCGGTGGCGTTGGACACTATAAAGGAGATCCGAAGTGTCAGAAACGATCACCCCCTCCCACTGGAGGAAAGCCCCCCGGAGTAGCTAGTGTAGTGCTCGGGGAGGAGATGCCCTTAACTAAGGGAAGGGAGTGGGCGGGTGTCACTTTAGTGTCCCTGGGAGAACGGGAGATGGTTCCTAAGATCCAGGTGCCCGCAAATACCGCAAAGTATGGGCAGTGGATCACCATCAACGGCCAAAGAGGGGAGGCTCTGAGAGACACAGGAGCCAGTATGACTATGGTGCGTAGCCAACTGGTGTCTCCAGAGCAGGTAATTCCCGATGTACTCCACCCAGCCGCGATGGCTGACGGCAGAACAGGTCACTATCCCGTGGCCGAGGTTCCCTTTGAATGGGGGGGGGTTGCAGGTTCACTTCGAGTTGCCGTAAGCCCTGCCGTGCCAGTCGATTGTCTGCTGGGCAATGACATGGAGCACAACGCTTGGAAGGAGGTGGAATACCGGACTCACACCGAGATGCTGGGTACACCTGACTGGGCCTGTGTTAGCACAAGGTCCGCGACTACCCGAAGAGGGAGTTCATTCCGGCTGGAGCCTGGAACAAAGGCCCAGCCAGCTGCCAGTCAAGGGAAGAACCGAGGACAGGAGGAGCCTGCCTCGGCGTCTCCACCCCGTAGGACGGATAGGCCACCGGAGGTGGTGGACCAGGAGTCTGCGGAGGGGGACGTTACCAACCTGGAGGACCTACCCATCCCGGCCGAGTGGCACGTGGAGGGAGGCCCGTCCAGGGAGGAATTCTGCCAGGGCCAGAGGGAGTGCCCTACCCTTGAGGGGCTGAGGCGACAGGCCGAAGCCCAGGCAGCAGGGAACGTTGAAGGGAACTACAGTGTTTACTGGGAGGATGGCCTCCTCTACAGTGAACCCAAGGCACCCCTACATGGATCGTCACGAGCCTTGGTAGTTCCTCAACGTTATCGAGCCTTCCTTTTAGAGTTGGCTCACGAGATCCCCTTGGCAGGACACCTGGGGCAAGACAAGACCTTCGCCCGTCTTGTCCCCCACTTTTATTGGCCTCAGATGAAAGTGTCGTCCGATACCTACTGCCGGACATGTGTGTCTTGCCAAGCCAGTGGGAAAACAGGGGTGAAGCTGAAGGCTCCCCTGGAACCACTTCCTGTCGTTAGCACCCCCTTTGAAAGGGTGGGCATCGACATTGTGGGTCCGTTAGATCCACCAACATCAGCTGGTCACAGGTTTATCCTAGTCCTGGTGGATCATGCCACACGGTACCCAGAGGCAATACCTCTGAGGACCATAACAGCACCTGTTGTGGCTAGGGCCCTGATGGGAATCTTTACCCGAGTGGGTTTTCCCAAGGAAGTTGTGTCCGACAGGGGGGCCAACTTCATGTCAGCGTATATGCGGGCAATGTGGAAGGAGTGTGGAGTGACATACCGGTTCACCACTCCTTACCACCCCCAGACCAATGGTCTGGTGGAGAGGTTTAACAAAACCTTGAAAGGCATGATCAGAAGTCTGCCTGAAAGCCTGCGGAGGAAATGGGACGTCCTCCTACCCTGTTTACTTTTTTCTTACAGGGAAGTGCCACAGAAGGGAGTGGGCTTCAGCCCCTTCGAGCTTCTGTATGGGCACCCTGTACGTGGACCTCTTAACCTGGTGAGAGACGGATGGGAAAGAACTCCCAGAAAGCTCCCCCAGGATGTGGTGAGCTACATGCTGGCCTTCCGGAGCCAAATGGCTAAGTTGTGGAAGCAAGCTTCTGACAACTTGGAAGCCAGCCAAGCAGTGATGAAGGCGTGGTATGACCACAACGCTCACCCGGTGGAGTTGGAGCCTGGCCAGAAGGTGTGGGTGATCGAACCAGGAGAGCTTAGTGCCCTCCAGGATCGCTGGTCAGGACCCTTTGAGGTGTTGGAGAAGAAGGGTAAGGCTACCTACTTGGTGGACCTGAAGACCCCTCGTCAGCCCCTGCGGGTGCTGCATGCCAACCGCCTCAAACCCCACCACGAGAGGCCCGAAGTCATCTTGATGATGGTGACTGACGGAGGAGAGGACGTGGAAAGCGAGCCTCTCCCTGATCTGTTTGCGTCTCAGGAAAAGGATGGGTCGGTGGAGGGAGTGATTCTCTCCCCATCTCTAACTCCTGAACAGCAGGAGGACTGTCGCCAGGCCCTGGGGCAGTACTCTGCGTTGTTCTCCCTTGTCCCGGGTAGGACTCACCTGTGCGTCCATGACGTGGACACAGGAGACAGCCCACCTGTGAAGTCCAAGATCTACCGGATGTCAGACAAGGTGAAGGCCAGCATTCATAGTGAAGTCACTAAGATGCTGGAGCTAGGAGTGATTGAACCTTCTAGCAGCCCCTGGTCCAGTCCGGTGGTGTTAGTACCGAAAGCTGCACCACCGGGTGCCCAACCAGAACTGAGGTTCTGTGTGGACTACCGGGGACTGAATTCAGTGACAAAGACTGATGCACATCCGATCCCTAGGGCGGATGAATTGATTGACCGGCTGGGAGCTGCCCAATATCTAAGTACCTTTGACCTTACTTCAGGGTACTGGCAGATCTCTTTGACTGATGGAGCAAGGGAAAGGTCAGCCTTCTCCACGCCCAATGGCCACTACCAGTTCTGTGTGATGCCCTTTGGGCTCAAGAACGCACCTGCCACGTTTCAGCGCCTGGTAAACCAGATCCTCACCGGAATGGAGAGTTTCTCTGCTGCTTATCTGGATGACATAGCCGTCTTCAGTAACAGCTGGGAGGATCACTTGCGTCACCTGCAAGCTGTTCTCCAGGCCCTGAGACAAGCTGGATTGACGATCAAGGCCAGCAAGTGCCAGATCGGGCAGGGGTCGGTAGTGTACCTTGGACACTTGGTGGGTAGGGGAACGGTGCAACCCCTCCAGGCGAAGATCGAGGCCATCATGGCCTGGGAACCCCCCAAGACACAGACTGAGGTCCGAGCATTTTTGGGCCTCACGGGATACTATCGCCGCTTCGTGAAGGGGTACGGTACCATCGTAGCCCCTCTCACGGAGCTCACGTCCAAGAAACAACCTCGACGGGTAGTCTGGACGGAGGCTTGTCAGCAAGCCTTTGAGAAATTGAAGAAAGCCATGTGCGAGGCCCCGGTCTTAAGGGCCCCAGACTTTTCCAAGAAGTTCATTGTCCAGACAGATGCATCAGAACATGGCATTGGGGCAGTGTTATCGCAACTCAACGAAGAGGGTCTGGATCAACCCGTGGTCTTCCTATCCCGGAGACTACTTCCCAGGGAACAGAAGTGGAGTGCAATAGAGCGTGAAGCCTTTGCAGTGGTATGGGCTCTGAAGAAGTTGCGGCCATACCTGTTTGGATCGCACTTCCTCGTTCAGACCGACCACAGACCCCTTCGTTGGCTGATGCAAATGAAGGGGGAGAATCCCAAGTTGTTGAGGTGGTCTATTTCCCTACAGGGGATGGACTTTCAGGTGGAACATCGGCCTGGAGTGGACCACGCCAATGCAGACGGTCTCTCAAGGTATTTCCGCCTTAGTGATGAGAACTCCCAAGGGGTTGGGTAGCTCTCCCCACTTTCAGCTGGGGGGGACGCGTGTTAGACCTGTCAGCCCTTTGGGTGGTCCCTCCTCATCATTATTTATTTTGTCCCACTTTTGCCTCAAACCCTGTTTGAATTTTTCCTTTTTGGGAACCACCAGACTTTTTCGTGTTGCTACAGATTCAGGGAGCCATTTTAGCTACCCCTGAAACTTCTGTCTGAGGGCCTGGAGCACAAAATGGTGGCCACCTGTGACATCACCAGCATCCACTGGAACCTACCAGCACCTTCCAGAACATTCCAGGAGATTCCAGAACTCTGTGACAGTTGGAGACCGTTTAGAATGTTGGGAGGATAAGAGAGGCAGTTGGCAGTTGGAGCTGGCAGTTGGCACCTGACTGGTGAAGAGAGAGGAGCACAACAGTGAAGGAGGAAGGAGTGAAGCAGCAGGGGTGGAAACTTGTGCCTGGAGTGGGGTCCATAAACCCACCCTTGATACTTGTCCCTACTGATGGATCCCAGCCTATAGCCCTGTGTGGGAAGAATACAGAAAAACTCAACCTAAGGACCTGGACAGCAGGAACAGGCCTTAGAATCAAGAAAGCAGCAAGATTCTGACCTGAGAACTGGTTTCCCTGGAGTCTGGCGTCGAGTAGCCGAAGACCTGGAGCCCGAGGTGGAGAAGCGGCGCTGACTGAGGTAGCAGACGTCGTACCCGGAGCCACCTGAGGTCGTAAGAGGGCGCCGACGGGGGTCGAGAGGAATACCAGAGGTCGAGGAGGAAGTGAACCGAGGTCGAGCGAGCGGCGTCATCGGAGGAGTGAAGTCCGCCCTCCGGAGTCGTCGGAGACCGAGGTAGAGGAGCACCGGAGGTCGGGAGTGAGGATCGCACTCCGGAGTCGCCCGGAACCTGTGAGGAGGAGCACCGGAGGTCGGGGGTGAGGATCGCACCCCGGAGTCGCCGGAAGTCGACATCGAGGCCAGGCCGGCCGACGTCATCGGAGCCGAGAGCGCCATCGGACCGGAGCCGCCCGAAGTCGACATCGTGAAGAGACTGCCCGACGTCGTCGAATCGGAGGTAGAGATCGAACCGAGGCCGCCGACATCGGACCGGAACCGCCTACCGGCGTCGTCAAAGAACTGACATTGTGCCGAGGCCGCCGAGACCGAACCAGAACCGCCTCACGGCGTCGACACGACTCCAGCGGCGTCGGAACATCAGGAAAAGGGCAGTAAGTGGAGTAGAGGGCGCCTAAGGCCCTGTGGAGACCTGAGAGACTGCTCTAAGGGGCTAGGGAGGTGCTGAAACCAACCTGACTGTGCAAGGGGTGAACTGGGACTAACCTAGAGAGGTTGTGTGGAGAGAGAAAGCCAGGGCACTGGTATTCCCCCCTTGGATCTACCTCAGATTAGGCCTCAGCCTTGTCCCAGCCAGGGAGTAGCCCCCCTCAAGCCTTCCACAACCCTACAAGCTGTGCCTGGGCCATATCAGCCCTTAAGAATTGAAGTGTCATCTGATTATATGAGGGTTGCTGTATACTTTTAATTATTTATTGGGGATACTGTATTTATTGAGTTTTTACCTATTTATTGCTGCACTATATTTATAGGTCCACAGGACTTGTTGGTGTACAATATTTATTGGTACAGTATTTATTGCCTCAAAGTATTTAATTGTCTGTATATATTGCACTTGTATTTATGCCCTGTTATTTATGATCACCCCTATTTATTTCATCAAACAGCCAATATTTATTTGACCTGCACTAATTGAAACTTGTATATTGTGATTGACCTATTTATTTTTCCAATCAGCAACTAAGAGAAAAAGATAAAGAAAGAATATTTTCATAATTTTTACGGTGTAGAGTCGTTTTTGGAACGGATGCACGCATGGTTATTGTATGGGTATATTGTATGCTTAGCACTGCGCCTGTTTCCTGACCACTCGAGCCAAGCTACCACAGTGTGTTCGGGGAGTCCACCACCACCCTGCGGAGTGGGAGTGGGCTGTTTCCAACACATATGATTTCCATAAACTGTAATAATACTTTATAGTATTGAATATACTGCTATAGTGGTATATAAAAGGGGTCTCTCAGGGGTGTTTTCAAATTGTAATTATGAATAAAAACATGGGCTAATTTGTCACATTGCTCTTTGACAATAAAGGGTTCTTAACAAGTCCTGGCTTCCTTTTCACTGTATGAAGCATCTGTGTCATCTCTTAAGGGTCGGTTAGATTGTGTAAGCTTCATTCCTTAGGGGCAGAATTTAAAACAGTTTCTTTCAACAGGCTTAAATCCACAAATTGCATCCAAAACAATTCAACCTGCTTCATTCCTTAAAATCTTACATGAAAACTTGACCTTCAATGAAATTTTTATTATTACCATCCCTTTCTATAAATGCACACCTTGCTTCCTTCTGCCCACCTCTTCTATATACAAGTTACTCTAAATGTCATGCTTATCCACCTTAAGCTCTTTGGAAACCATAACAAGATATATTAATTGCAGCAAGCAATTGCTTCTCATAGCCGCCTCTAATGATCACATCCATGTCAACAAAGTACCATAAAAAACTGGCTTGAAAGCATGGCATGAGCATGCAAAACTAACCCCACTAACTAATGGACTAATTGCTAACTCTGAGCTCCTGGGTACTGTGCTATTCGCTGTACTACTCTTCAACACCTCGTCAGGGTAGAAAGCACTATATAAATACAATTTAAAAAATTTAAATTGGGGAAGAAAAAAGAGTAAACATGCATCCTGTATCCAAGAATGGGTTCTGTAGTAAGTCCCAATATACTGCATCTGATACTGGGTTCCAGGTCAAGCCCCACTATTCTGCATCTGATACTGGGCTCCTGAGAAAGTGGCCAATCTACCACATCCGTTACAGCATCTACTGACAACCCTAATACACTGCATAGAACACTGAGCTCCCAAACAAACTGCACTATACTACGTCTGATACTGGCTCCTAAGCAAGATCTTCATACTACACTTCATAGCAAGACCTGATATGTGGATTTTTAATAATGGGTTCTATAGCAAACTACAATACAGTGCATTGAATAGTATGGTCCATAGCAGGACCCCGTGTACAGCATTCCTGGGCTGCGCCTTAAAGCAAGCCCCAATATAATGCATCCGGCATTGTGTCCTACAACAAGACCCAATATTATGAACCCAATGTTGCATATCATAGCATGAACTAATGTATCATAACAAAAAGATCCCAAGAAACTTCCAAAAGATTGTATGGGAATTACACAGCCCTAGTAAACTGCATCCAATACAGTGCTCCATAGTAAGATGCAATATACTGCATCAAATACAGCCAAGGGTAGGGGTTTGATTTCAACTATATTGATGTTGTTCTTATGGATAATGACAATGCCGCCACCGCGTTGGTCTATTCTGTCTTTTTTAATGATGGAGAAGCCAGGGGGGACTAGGAGGTCAAGGAGCGGGTATGATGTTTCATTGAGCCAAGTTTCGGTGAGGAACGCGATGTCAATGTCGTGACTCAGTATGGCATCTCCAGCTCTATTGCGTGCTTGGCTGTGGATCTGCAGTTTATAAGCATGCAGTGTACCTTACCGCTGTTGGAATGGATTTGGGAGGAGGGGGGAACTTGGGGAATGGTTGTGCGTTGGGAGGAAAGTCTTGTGGGCCTAGGTTGGTTGTTTTCTCTACCTATTCCGGTGATTACCTGGATGTTGAAAGGGGGGGGTTTGGGTTTCTCTGGGGTCGTAGGTTTTAGCGAGTGTCATTGCCTCTCTCAGAGACATATCAGGGTTCGTTCTTCTTGGTCTGAGAGATTGGGTGTTGCGAGGGGAGGAGCGCCAGCTGGTCGTCTGGAGATTAGGCTGTTGAGGTGGATCACTGGTGTTTATGAGGGAGGGGTGAATTGAGTTTTTGGCGGGGAAGGAGGGCGCGGTGGTGTTGAGAAGGATTTTGTTAGTGGCCTGCGTCATTGTGTTGATTTGGCTGTGGAGTAGGGACAGGTTTTCAGTTATGGTTATGAGGTGAGTCAGGGTTATAGGTAAGAGGGAGTTGAGTTGTTTTTCTATGCGTGTGAGGCGCTCAGTTATTACCTCCATTGTCTCCAGTTTAGGGGTAGGGGGAGGGGTGGGTTTGGGGGGCATATTAGACTGAGGCTGTCGGTTGGGACAAGAGGTTTGAGGGTTGTTAAGGTAAGGGGAAGAGGAGGGGTTGGGGCGGTTGAGGGTGTAGGTTGGGACAGGAGGGTCAAGGGTCGGGAGGGTTAGGGGAAGTGGAGAGGCATGCGTCTTCCGATAGGCGGTGGTTGGGGGGGGATTGTGAAGGGTGTTTCTCGAGAGTACTGGTGTAGTTTTGTCAGGGTTGGGTGTTGGTTAGGCGGGTGTTCGTGTTAATGTGAGTAGGGGGATTGGGGTGGATGTTTTGGGAGGGGTGAGGTGGTGGGGCAGGGTGCGGAGTCTCAGGGTGGGAGGTGTGGTTGGGGGGATGGGAGTGGGGGGGTGGAGGGGAATCTGGCCTGGGGGTGGGGGGCAGGTCTGCGGAGTTGGGTAGTTGAGGGCTTGGGGCAGGATTTGCGGCCGGTCTTTCTTGGGGTCTGGGGGGGCGAGGTGGGAAGGGGTGGGGCAGTTGGGAGGGGTCAGGATGGAGTTCGCAGCTTGGGGAAGGCGAGTTCAAATTGGAGCAGGTTGAAGTTGTTGGCTTGGACCATGACTTTGCCATTTCTGTATACTGTTATGGTGGCATTGATTGTGAAGGGAGAAGACTTGGAGATAATTAGTCTTTGGCCGTGGGGGATGTTAGTGGTTTTGGTAACTCGCAGGTGGTTAGCTAGGTTATTTCTCCATTTGGCTTGGTGGGTAGTGTAGAAGATGAGGTCTGTTTTAGGCTTGCCTTTGGAGGAGTTATGGTAGATATCGGCTATGAGTGTTTAAGGGTGTTGCTTGAGTAGACTATGTTTGAAGATTTTGGTGGTGTTGGCTGAGAGGTTGGGTGGGTAGGTGATGGAGTGGGGGCCGTGGGGTTTCAGGTTGGAGAGAGGTGGGGGTTGATGGGGTGGTCTGGTGGGGACTTCGGTTGGTTAGCATCTTTCTGATAAAAGGGGTAGGGGGAAAGGGGGATACACAGGGGGGTTTCGGGATGGGTTAGTGGGATGGGTATTGTGGGAGAAACGTCAGGGGTAAACTGTGCCTTGTTGCGCGCTGCATTGCCTGTTTGGAAGAGGTTTGTGCCGGTGGGAGGGGCTGAGCCGTGTGGAGATTGAGTAGGGAGGAAGTAGGCTTGGTGATTCCGATGTGATTTTCTGGAGATGTGCCAAATGACTGGGGAAAGGGAGGAGAGCACCTGGAAGCAGCCTGCGGTGCCTCAAATGCGGGGAAAAGTCAGGATTACTCACGGGGTGGCATAATTACTGCTGCTGTGGGCGGGGCGAGGGCACACTATAGCGCCATTGTCGTTGGACCTAGGATATGTGGAGGAATTAAGTGGCATCATTGCAACAGATGATGCCTTGCCCCTCTTAAATGATCAACAGTATAGCCATGGAAAATTAAAATCACTTCAAACAGAAATTACGCCATCCAATTGTACAGTGGGGATTATCGGGTCTCGTTCAACTGAATAGATTGTTGGTCAAATGCCCAAGCAAAGATGGCCACTGCTGAGGTTTGGTCAGTCCTCTTTTTATTACTACTATGAGGCTCTTCGATCAGTCCTCTTTCAGTTTCTGTGTGGAGGGGGTTGAGAAGAGATCTACTGTCTCTCAAGATTCTTTTTTTTTTCTTTCTTCAATACCAGTATTTATAAAAAAAATGGCTGAGCAGGGACAGAAAAAGGAAAATGGCCACCTATTCCGACCTATTACACACTCTGTGTTGCAAGAATCCTCATAGAAAGCTCACATGCAGAGAGAATCAGTAGTGGCTTCACCCTCCAGTCTCTCTCAATGTGTGTCTGTGTGTGGGATATTGTAGAGTCTTGTGAGATGGGCGAAGGGTTCATTTGTCTTGGAGACCAGTGACTGTGGGGACGGGAATCACAGGATGTGGCACAGCTCCCTCAAGTTTCAGCCTCCGTAGCAAACAGAGCCCAAGGCGCGCTGTGATGCTCCATGACTCACCCAGTGGCTGCGGGGACGGGATACACAAGACGCGGCACAGCTCCTTCCTTTGTCAGCCTCCATGGCAAACGGAGCCCGGGGCGCGCTGTGAAGCTTTCCGGCTCAGCCCACGGCTGCGGGGTCAGGATACAAAAGGTGTGGTGCACCTCCCGGGGTCCCACGGGAGCGATTCTGCCCAGGACAGCCAGCGGGACTCACCAGGGTACGGAAGGCATGGTGCACCACCCGGGGTCCCTCGGGAGAGATTCTGCCCAGGACGGCCAGCAGGACTCACCAGCCTCGATGCGACGGGACTCGGCATGCTCCAAACCAGTCACTGGGCAGGTGTAGTCACAGGGGATCATCGGCCCCTTCCACGAGCACTCGGGACAGTAGCAGAGTGGATATGTGTCCGGCCAGCGCTTCTCTGCGACATGTTGATGTCCACTCCCTGGTCAGCGGCAATTCAGGGGCGCCTCGTCCTCGCAGTCGGATTCCAGGCTTGTGGGCAGCTTGACAGGCAAAAGCGGCAGACCACCGTCAAGCGGTTACAGTCCTCACTGCTGCGGTGTTGAGCAAAAGGGTGGGCGTACGGGCATAACGGGGATATTCACCAAAAAGTGATCCCCATCCCCGGAGCTACTTCGCAGAGCTCCAGCCAAACGGCCATCTTGGATGCCGCAGCAATAAATTTAATGATGGGAAAACTGTGCATGGCAGGGGCGCAAGTTATAGTTATCTTAAGTAACTATAACTAGTACCTTAAGGTAAGTATAACTTCTGAATTTCTATGGTTTTGTGAGTGTAAAATGTAAACCCAACTATAACTTCCCTGTAACCTTATAATTTTTTTTTTTTTTTTACTGAAAAAACCAATTTATATATATATATATATTCACTGAAAAAACCATAGGTTTCACACAAGTTATAGTTAGCTGTACATTTCACTCGTAAAAAACCAATGAAATTCCACGTTATAGTTAGTGCAGGCAACTATAACTCACGCGACCGCAATCCTCTGCTAATGACATATGTGTCTTTATGAAAAAAAAATATTTGTAATATATGTATAGCTAAAACTTAATGGAAGAAGACATGGGCAAATAAGTGTCTAAATACAGTATTAGCATCAGCAGAGGATTGCGGTCGCGTGAGTTATAGTTGCCTGCACTAACTATAACGTGGAATTTCATTGTTTTTTTACGAGTGAAATGTACAGCTAACTATAACTTGTGTGAAACCTATGGTTTTTTCAGTGAATTTGCAAGGTTTTTTAAATGCTAATTCCTAACTATAACGTGTGTGAAACCTATGGTTTTTTCAGTGAATTTGTACGGTTTTTTAAATGCTAAGTTACTTTACGCCGTTCGTGCCGTGCGCGCCCCCTTCACGCAGTTCGTTCCGTGCGCGCACGGTGCGCTTCGCGCACCGTGCGCGCACAGTGAGCACGCGGTGCGCTTTGCGCACCGCGCGCCCACTTAACGCAGTTAGTGCCGTGCACGCACGGTGGGCATGCGGTGCACTACGCGCACCGCGTGCCCACGTTACGCTGGATGGGCCATGTACGCACGATGCCCTTCGCGCACCGTCCGCACACGGAGGACATATTATGTGCTTCGTTGTGAAAGGTTTTCTATTAAATGTTCAGCCAATCAGAATCGCGCTCGCGCACGGCACCGTAAGCGTACGGTAAGCTTACGGTGCGCGCTCGGAGCGCGCTTACAGATATATATATTGATTTAAATGCTATTTTCTCAGGAACTACTGAACAGATTTACACCAGACCTACAAAAGGCACTTCCTTGACTTGAGGACTACCTCTCTGCCAAATTACAAGTAATTCTGTTCAGCCGTTCGGGCTGTAGCTGTGTCTAAAGGTCCTATGGAAAAATGCATGGGGAAAACGCGTTTTGGGACCCCCCTTTTTTCTCAGCCCCCGCTTGACGAATCCCCCCCGAGACTTTCAGGGTAGGAGCGGAGCGTAGCGCCCCATTAGTTTTGAAAATTTCGTGAGGATTCGTCGATCGGCGCCAAAGTTATTCCAAATAGAATGTTGCGGATTTCCTATGGAAACAGGGTCCTAACTATAACTACCTACTGGCGACCGCCAGTAGGTAATATATATATATATATATAAATATATATACACACCATTTTGCATTTTTCCAGTTTTCATCCCCGTCACTTAGTACGCAGCATCCCATATGGAGAAATGTTGCGACTTAAAAGGATCTGCAGTAACCCAGAAGATTTAGTCGTAGCTCAAGACAAGAGTAAGATGAGACTACTATCAAGGGGATTCTCAATGAATGTCATACAGGGGGCTATTAACAAAACTAACAAATTGGAAATTAATGATTTATTGATTCCTAACGAAACTAAAAATATGTCTCAAATCTCTGACAAAAACTCTGATGAGTTGAGACTTATCATTACATATAATGCTCAGGAAAAAGCAATAAATAAGAGTATACACAGAAACTGGGTTTCGGTTAAAAACGACCCCATAATTGGGGACAAGCTCCCCGCTAAACCAAGCATCACATACCAAAGAGCACCTTCTATGTCTAATCGCTTAGTTTCCAGTAGACCCGAGTCTTCTAAATCTAGTAACTGGCTAACCTTTCCAAATGGTTTCACCTAATGCAAGACATGCAAAGCATGTCAATATGGCAAAAATATAAACAGCTACCAAACTGCATTTTGCAAAAAAGAAATTAAAATCAATAAACCCCTCCATTGCAAAACTGAATTTGCCATTTACGTATTAGAATGTACATGTCAACTCAGATATGTAGGCAGCACTAAATTGCCTGTCAATAAAAGAATTCTGCAACATATCCGAGCTATAAACAATGGTGATCCCCACCTACCCTGTTGCTAGGCACTTTCGAGAAATTCACAACAACAATCTAAAAGATTTATCTTATTTTGTTATAGATGCCATACCCAAAACCAAAAGTGGGGGCAACAGGGAATACCAACGCAGTAAAAACTGGAAACCCGATATATCCTTAACCTGTATAGTAAATCACCAGGAGGATTAAATAACACAGAAGATCTTTATACTTGCTTATAATAATGTCCTGCCCCTCTTGTGCTCCCATGCTACACTTTCTATTAATATAAACCTGTTTTTACAATTTTTTAAAACATATTTACATGACAGATGAGATGAGGTCCTCAGTTATCTTGATCTTTCCTTTTTCTCTTTTTACAAAATGAACTAAATTTAATATGTGTAAAAGTAATGTAAGGGAAGAATCCATGCAAACTATACCAATGCTGCTACTTCAACCGGTTAACATTCCGTTTTTTTAGGTTCACTATATGCACTTTAGTATTTTACACTAGTTTTTTATTCATTTTTTATGATTAAGAAGATGGGATAATTTTATCACTTTTTAGGTAGCACTTGGCACTTTGTATATGGAATACATGTTTATACTAGGTTTAACCACTCTAGGTGAATCTACTCATTGCTTAAAATAACTGATAATAGGGGATTGATCCCAATATTGTATATATGTTAAATCAGTCAGTTCATTTTTTCTCAACAACTCACGTCCCGTGATGAGTATGTTATATTAGATGTTTGTGGTATTATACTTATATATTTATTTATATCATATTATATATTTATTAACCAAAATTCTTTTATATGCTAAATGTATTTAAAATCATCCATTTATTTATTATCCAAATGGGGATTTTTTCATGCCGTGACGTTGAACAAAATGAGTTGATATCATTTGCTGTTAATCTACTGTTTTAACATTTATTTTAAAGTGATTGTGAAAGTATTTCCTTGAGAAGTGGAATAGTATGTCTTCAAGTTCCATAGCCATTTTCCCATCACGTGATAACCTGTAGCACAATAAATGGTCTGTTTGCACTATCAGCGCTGTCATGTGATCAAGGTCCGTCAGGGACTGAAACGCGTAATGGCTGATATTGAAATACAACTTTAAAGCACATCAATCTGGGTCCGAGTCTGCTTTTCTTACGAACTGTTCATTGAAGGGTAAAAGCAGCATATGCTGATATATATATATATAATCTACTGGCGGTCGCCAGTAGATAGTTATAGTTAGGACCTATTTTCCATAGGAAATCCGCAACATTCTATTGGGAATAACTTTGGCGCCGGTTGATGAATCTTCGTGAAATTTTCCAAACTTTTGGCCAGCTCCGCTCCAACCCTGAAAGTTTCGTGGTGAGTAGTCAAGCGGGGCCGAGAAAAAAGGGGGGTCCCAAAACGCGTTTTCCCCATGCAATTTCCCATAGGATCTGTTGTCGCAGCTACAGCCCGAACCGCTGAACGGAATTACACCAAATTTGGCAAAGAGGTAGTCCCCAGTTCAGACTCGTGCCTTTTGTATAAATGGTGTGAATCCGTTCAGTAGTTCCTGAGAAAATTAGAGTTAAAAGTACATAAATATCTATGGCCGGGTAGGATCCGCGGACCCTACACGCACCGCAAGCGCACCCTCCCAGAACCGAGCGCGCACCCTCGCGATCACGCACTGAATGCTAATTGGCTGTCGAGTGTCTCTCTACATTCGAAACCAGGAACTGTTGGCGGCCATTTTCTGCCTCGGTAGAAGCGAGGCTGAAGAAGCAAGGGGAATAAGTGTGTAAAACATATAAAGGGGGCAGAGTGGAAATACTCTGACCCTATAGAGGTGCTTTGGGGGTCCCATAAAAAAAAACTGCAAAATGCACGCACGGTGCGCGCATCCTATCGCGTTGGGTGCACGGTTCCTAACGCGTTGGGTGCGCGGATCCAAGGTAAAAAAACTGAAATTTTGGGGAGATAAACATCAAGCTTAAGTGTTTTGTTCTTGAGTGGCTCTAAAAAGAGCCGTTGTGTTCATTCAGAGTTTTTGGTACTTATAAGTAAGTACCTATACAGAGTTTAAAGTTGTTGAGGAAGACGGTTTCCTTCATCAATAAAGTGTACTCCATCTCTCCTATACATCTCTTGCATATGAAAGCGCAGATTGTTATTGTAAATGGACCCCATTCTGTAGTCTCGGAGAAAAGCATAAACCGATTTATTCACATGTTTCCTAGCTTTTTCAATCTGTGGACAAAAATGATCGGACCAGTTCCATTTCTGCCTTTGGCATATGTTAGAATACACAAAGGCAGTTTTAGGGAAAAGTGAAATCAGGTCTGCAAAGGTGTCCTTCATAAGCATTTCCAGACCTACCCCAGTCAAAGCGCCTAGGTCATTGCCACCACAGTGCACTATTATGAGGTCTGGGTGTTGGATTTGCATGAAGGATTTCACCAATGGCATCAATTGGTGCCAATTTAACCCTCTCTGTCCAATCCATTTAATGTCTACATTTGGCAAACCTAGGTCTTTGTGAATGCCTTTGTTTTCTGCATACCTTTGTGTTGGACTTGGCCCTTCTGGCAGGTTCACCACTGCAACTTTTTGCTTTTAATTATGACCTGGTGTTAGTGATTTTTGGCTTCTGCGCACTTTACCACTGTGTCCCAGGGTAAAGTACGTGCGTGTAGTGAGGTTGGCCTGCCCTCCCATAGGAATGCATAGGGGAATGTATGTGTCCCTTGTAGTTCCTGATGCGTGGAGAGTGCCGGTGCGAGTTTGGTATGTGCGGACTCGTGTGATTAAATGCTGCGCGATGATGTGTGCAGCGTTACTGTAGCTAGTGTGGAAGTGCCACTTCTAGACGCTGGCATAAATGTGCAGTGACTGCTTGGCGCGTGATTGGCTGGCTGAGGTCATGTGATGGGCTAGGGAATCCCCAGAGTCAGGAGGAGTCACCCAGTGGTGAATGGGGAGATCAGCAGCCAGATGGGTGGGAGGAGTACACCTAGGACCTGAATAGGGCTGGGCTTTCCCCACACAATGCTGGCTCCGCCCCCTGTGGTGTGACTGATGACCCTGGCCTGCTCTGTGAATAGGGAGAGGGGCTGAGCAAAACAAAGTGCTCAAGAACCAGTTGCATCTGGTTCGCCCCTCCCCTGCACCTTGAGACAAAGGTATTATGTGTATAAAAAGGGGCTGTGTCCCCTTACCAAATGTTCTTCTGATCCTAACTGGGGGGCCTGCTGCTGGGTGCCAGGAGAGACCGCCACTGGGGACTGCCTCCCTGCTGGAGGGCCCCGTGAGCTGGCCCCTGGGCCCAGTCCTTGCCCCCCTGCCTTCCTAAAGACTTTCCCTGGACTTTGCCTTGCTGAGGAGAAGCTCTCCACTTGGTGTTCCTGGACCTTGCCTTCAAGCGCCTGGGAAGCGCTATATCTGTATTTGCTGCTGAGGAGCACCTTCGTCGTGACAGCAGCGCTGAGCTGCAATAATCTATGAGGGAACCCCAACATAGGGATTCCCCCGCTTTGCCCGTGGATTGGAGCGGGTGCCCACCCCGCATACTAGTGCCTCTGGCGGGTTCCCACCCCGCTTATTTAATTATTTCTGCCATTCTGGTTGGCAGATTTATTATTCGCGGGTGTCCACCCCGCATTGCCGCCGTTAAAGATGTATCTCCCAAAGCGGGTGCCTACCCCGCTTGGTATGCGTAAGAAAGAGGGAGCCCCCCCTCATTGCCGCTTTGGAGGAAAATAATCACCGCCGCAGGCCCGGAGTCTCCGCAACGTCATCTCTCTGCCGCGCTGGGATTGGCCCAGCGGGAGAGAGTGCGTCCACGTGACCAGAGGCTCGTCCGGGAAGCCGCGCTGTGAGTGGAGGAAGCGGACGGGAGCCTACCCCGCGCTTCCCCGAGGAAAGACGGGAGGCCGAGTCCGGCATCAGGAAGAGCCCCGAGAGGTCCGAGGAGAGGAGTCCTGTCGAAGCCCCGGTGAATGAGGGAGGGGGGGGGGGGGGGTCGCTCCACCGTGAGGGCCTGACCTCTTGTTGAGTCCCCCGAGCGTGACTCCAACGCTTAACCGGGCACAATTGTTCCGAAAGCCCCGAGAAGGCTCCAATGTTACGGGGCCAGATTATTTGTTTAATAGCCTAGGGAGGCTCCAACGACGGGGCAAATTGTTTGTTAACGAGTCCCCCGAGCGGGACTACAACGAGGCAGGCATTCTTTGTAAAGAGCTTAGAGGGCCCCAACGTGCACCGCATTGTTTGTTTAAGAGCGCGAGTACGCTCCAACACTTGGGGGCATTAGGCATGTCCAGAGCCCTGTGAGGCTCCAATGTTGGCCCCCTCATTTGTTTAGAGCCCACGAGGCTCCCCCATTGTCGTGGGGCATTCCAGAGCCCAGAGAGGGCTCCAAAGGCACCGTGGTGCCCAAGCATTTTCCCAGCTGCCCAGCACTTAGTGGGCAGCTGCAACGTTTAGGTTGGGCCCTGTTGCTTTATGCTTTGGCTTGCGCAGCCTGCGCAGTCTTGCCCTGACTCTGCTGGACAAAGGGCGTTTGAGCCCCTGAGAGGCCAAGTTGGCCTGGGGACAGTTTTCTTGTGTCGTGCCCTCACCTAGGGTACATGGTTACGTTTACCGGTGTACTTTTGCGCAATGTGCCTTTCCTTTATGCTATGTTTATTTCGAACTGTGCCTATGCGTAGGAGAGGGTTTTTCCTAGTATAGGTTACAACTAGTAAGTTCATGGTTCCCTGAGTAATATTTTCCTAAGGTGGTTAGGGTTCCGTAGGTGGTACTTACCTGTTACCAGTGGTTACTGGTTGGGCGCTACATTTTCTAATTGGTGCTACAGTGATTGTATGTGCTAGGTTCTAAAGTGTTATTCCTACCAAGTATTAGTTCTGAAAGTGCTTATACCTGACAGTGGTCCATGAGGCCCTGTCCCATGTAGATAATTCCCCTGTAAATTCTGTCCGTGCCAGTGGCACATTGTAAAGTGTGTATTTATTATCTAATGTGTTTGGTATAATACAAAGGCTATTTTTATATAATACCTTGTGTGGAGTTTCTTTTGTGGTGGGCCTTGGGTGTTGTTGCTGGGTGCGCGCGCAAACGCTTTACACATTGCCTCCGAGATAAGCCTGACTGCTTGTGCCAAGCTACCAAGGGGGTGAGCAGGGGTTATCTTTGGCGTGTAACTCCCCAGCCCCGACTAGAGTGGTGGTTTCTGCCTGGCTTTGGCGCAAGCCCTAGCCAACCAGAAATCCCATTTCTAACACTTTGGCTCCAGAAAATGTAGCTGTGGCCCACAATCCACACTGTAAGAATCTTGTAAGGAGGTCTGGATGCACTCAGATGGTCTCTGTAAATTAAATGGCAGTTTGGAAAGTAACATGTTTGTAAAATGGTGGCGAAGATGCAGTTTTGAAAAAAGACAAGAAATCATTGGTTGTTTGACAACCTTCTACACTGAAAGGTAGGGTGTATATTTCTGTTTTTTAAACACATGATTCTTATTGGTTAACAAAAACTGATTGTAAGGTACATTATATATGATAAGCTGATATGTTGAAAAGTCAAGCACACATGCTGTCTTGATTAGCAACATTGTGTGTGCTGAACTTGTGACCTGTGTGCTCAGTACAGTGTTCCATGACCTGTTTCTAAGGTAACGGGCAGAAGGCAGATTGGGGGAAGGGTTGAAGTTTGCATTTGGAAAGGGTTGAAATGTTTAACCAATAGAAATGTGTGTTTGCTTTTGAATTTATGTGGGAAGGAATGTGATTTGATGTTTACATGTATATGTGTGGAAAATGAGAGGGAAACTTTGCCATTCTTTGGTTCTGCTGACAGGTGCACAGTGCAGAGATTCTGTATAAGAAAATCTGGTGTGTGACTGATATCTGGTGTGTGACTGATATACTTCTTAATCTACAAAACATCTTGAAAGGTGAGTTATTTAATTGTGAGGGGATGTATGTAGACTATTTTGATTTTAATCAGACTAATGTATTTCTCCTGCTAAAGTGTAGGGAGTACTTTTTTTTCTCTTCAATCTTATTGACAGTGTGTGCGCATGTAGAAACCATTCTGTGATAAGTATTTGTTTTTTTCATGTGTTTGTAGACAGATAACTGTGCAGTTTTTATATTTTGGTAGAATTAGAAACCAGTCATTGTTTATGAATTTGTGAAATGAGTTATGTTTCTGCACTAAAATGTAGTACTCCTTGTAGATGAAGAAATGTGTTTTGGTATAGTGCAAGGGATAGTGTTGTTTGTCTAGAATCACACAGTGAGTCTGTGTGCATTTGGGAACCACTGTGAGAGAAGCATTTGGTAACATCGTGTATTAGCTGACAGATAACTGTTTTAAAACCTGTCATGTTGTGAAGTTTTAGTAGCATTAGAATCCAGTCTTTGCTTATGCGTTGATTAAATGAGTGAGGGTTTGACACAAAGTGCAGTCCTGAAATATGTAGATTGTGTGCAGTTCCCTTACCACTTCTACTGTAGTGAATGAGTTTCGGTAAACTCCTAGGGATAGTGGTGCTTGTCTAGATTCACACCGAGTGTGTGTGCATTTGGGTAAGGATTGTGAGAGAAGCATTTGGTAACGTAGTGTATTTTCTGACAGATAACTCTTTTAAAACCTGTCATGTTGTCAAGTTTTAGTAGCATTAGAAGGCAGTCTTTGCTTATGCTGTGATTAAATGAGTCAGGCTTTGACACAAAAGTGCAGTCCTAAAATATGTAGATTGTGTGCAGTTCCATTACCACTTCCACAGTAGTAAATGAGTTTTGGTAAACTTCTAGGGATAGTGGTTGTTGTCTAGAATTACACAGCGAGTCTGTGTGCATTTGGGAACCACTGTGAGAGAAGGATTGGGTAACGTAGTGTATTTTCTGACAGATAACTCTTTTAAAACCGGTCATGTTGTCAAGTTTTAGTAGCATTAGAAGCTAGTCTTTGCTTATGCATTGATAAATTGAGTCAGGGTTTGACACCAAGGTGCAGTACCATGTACTATTCTCTTTACTGTGGCAGAACTGAAAATTTAAAAGTTTTACCCAAGCACTGTCCTAGAAGTAGTCTGATGATTTAGTCAGTTTCTAAGTACCAAATAGACTTCTTCAAATCTCTATGCAGTATGCATGTAGTGTTCTAACATACTATACACTTGTCTTTTACACCTTCAATTCCCTAGTCAGTATCCATACACTTCCAGGAAACACCCTGTCACTCGCTTTGCAGTCCTCTAGTGACCCATTCAGCACCATGTACTAATCCATTCATGTGCCAAAACCCAAACACTTATAAATTCACAAAGACACTCTCTTTCCAGTACTCTAATGATTCAGTCACTGCCTAAGTATTCATGCACTGAGCTAGACCTTAGCACATGGACTTCTTCAAACCCCTATCGACTGTGCATGCAGTCTTCTAACCACCTAGACACTTGTCTTTCACACTTTCAATTCCCTAGTCAGTATCCATACAGTCCAGCAAACATCCTGTCACTCCCTTTGCACTCTTCTAGTGAGCCATTCAGTACCAAGTACTAATCCATTCCCTGCGCCAAAAGCCTACCACTTATAAATTCACCCAGGCACTCTCCTTGCTGTACTCTAATCATTCAGTCATTACCCAAGTACTCATGCAGTGAGCCAGGCCTTAGCACATGGACTGCTTTAAATGCCTATCCAGTATGCATTCAGTCCTCTAATCACTTACACAGTTGTCTTTCACACCTTCAATTCCCCAGTTAGTATTCATACACTTCTAGCAAACACCCTGTCACTCACCCAGTGTGTCTCCTTATAGTACTGCAATCATTCAGTCAGTTAACATGTAGTCTTTTAGTGAGGTAGGCTTTAGGGCATGAACTGCTTCAAAGTAGTATGCACTATGCATGTAGTGTTTTAACCATCATCACACTTGTGGTTCAGGGCTATAGTTTCTTAGTCAGTTTTTATATAATATGTGCTTGTACAGTAATGGAATAGTATAAATTTGAAAGTTATTAATATACATTTATTTGTGATTCTTTTTTGCAGATACTGTTTTTCAACGTTAAAATAGAGAAATTATGCCAGAAAAAAAAAAGAAAAAGAACAGAGACAGGAGGATTATTTGAAGAAATATCAACCACAAGTATTGAATGAACAAGATAATGTGGCTAAAAGGAAAAAATCTTCTGGTAAGATCACAAAGCAATTTATTAAAAATGTTTGTAGGAGCAAACAGAATGTAAATAATGCCGCAACTTCTGATAATTTTTCAAGTAAGAAAAAAATTCAAAATAAGAGGAAAAGTAAAATAGCAAATGTTCAGTCAAAGGAGATAAAGTATGGTAAAAGAAGACAAAATCAGTATAAGGAATTACGCAAAAAAATATTTTACAAGAGAGTAGTGCATAATTTGCTGAAAGATAAGAAGAAATATAAAAAGAGAGCTTTATTTTATAAAAAGAAGACGCATATTGAAAGCATTGTGGAAAAGGCTTTTGAAGTAAAAAGGAAACTGTTTATTTTAGTGTTAAACAGAATTCGATCACTAGATAAACCAATATATGTAATGAAGGCCAAAAGTCTTTTTTTAATGAAGAGAGTTATTCACTGAGCGAAAAATGATTGTATGCAGTTGACAACAGTGGTAGAGGTTATGAGGTTAGTGATGGTTGTCCAATGGAGAAAGAGAAAATGGTTGAAAGAAATGCAGAAGTGATAGCTGATGAAGTTTTAGGGAGACGTGCTAAAAACCCTGTGTACACTTAAGATTGCAGTAGTGTTTGCAGTGTACGACGGGAATCTATTGAAAAATTATGTAGTTTTTTACAAGCCTATACTAAAAAAAAGTGTAAAACAAAAGATTAAGCTGCTGCAAGGACTAGACCCTTGCAGAGTGAGAAAACATACTGGTTTGCAAGGTCATTCTCTGGCTTGTCGTCGTTCTAGGAAAGTTTGTGAAAGTGTTTTTCACCATTTCAGAATGCTGGCAGTACATCATACTCAAATGCGGAAGTTAGTGAGAAGGTTGTATTATGCAAAAAGTCCAGCACTAAAGTTAAGTGAGTTGAACAGTGCTCTTTTACGTGGGTCAGTATCAGATGTGAAGCAGGTCTGTGAGGATATTGAGTTTTGTTACTTTGGGCCTCAGCAAGAGAGTGAAGAAACTGACACATTAGTAGAACAAAATGTTGAAGACAATGTAGAACCCGTAATTACAGAAAAATTTGAGGATGAAATCACAAAGTTTAAGGTAATTTCAGGTGAAAGACCAAGGTGCCGATTAGGATCCTGGAGAAACCGGGTACGAACCGTCGGACAGAGGGTTTTCTCCGTCCGACTCGTAGCCGGTTGCAAAAAACTTTACAAACATGCAAGTACGATTCGCACGGAAACACTATTTCCGTACGATTCGTACAAAACACCAACCGAGGAAAATAAACATACAAATGACATCCGGAAAAGCGCCGGCGTGACGTCGGGACGTATGCAGCCTGCGTTCCACGAACCAGGAAGTACGATTCGCACTGACGTCATCCCGCTCGGAGAATATTTTCCGGCAGCCAAAAACTGCCGGGAAATCAGGACGACGCGCACAAGGAGCACCTGTACGCGACTGACAGATATGGACCCGAACCTACGTGTCATCCCGGCCCTCATAGCAGTCGACCTCCTCTACAGGTACCGACGCAGACGCCGCAGAAGGTCAGAACAACATCCAGGGGCAAAGAGGGGGGGGGGGGTGGGGGGGGGGGGAGAGGGGCAGGACACAAACCCCCCCCCCCCCCCCCCCCCCCCCCCCAAGTCACACAGCACACATGCCCTGGACATACCTGACCTCCAGGCCCTGGTCACTTCGAGGGGGTGGGGGCGTGTCCAGCAACGCCAGCGTCCGCCACAACGGAAGTGGGCGACGACGCGAACCGGCAACACAACAATACAGGTACGTACCGTACCCACGCCTTAAGAGCGTGGGTACGAGTCGTACCACACCCACACCGTCACCCCAACAATGGCGGTACGGCCCGTACCCATGTGCCAAAGGCCTGGGTACGGGCCGCACAAGCATTCCACAGCGTGGGCACGGGTACGTACGGACCGTACCTTCACCCGCGTATGTATGGAGCGTACCCCAACAGTGTATGTACGGACCGTACCCCCACCCACGCATGTATGGAGCGTACCCCCACCCGCGCATGTATGGATCGTACCCCCACCCCAACAGTGTATGTATGGACCGTACCCCCACCCGCGTATGTATGGAGCGTACCCCCACCCCAACAGTGTATGTATGGACCGTACCCCCACCCGCGTATGTATGGAGCGTACCCCCACCCGCGTATGTATGGAGCGTACCCCCACCCAACAGTGAATGTACGGACCGTACCCTCACCCGCGTATGTATGGAGCATACCCCCACCCCAACAGTGTATGTACGGACCGTACCCCCACCCGTGTATGTACAGACCGTACCCCCACCCGTGTATGTACGGACCGTACACCGACCCGCGTATGTATGGAGCGTACCCTCCCGTGCATGTACGGACCGTACCCCCACCCCACCCGTGTATGTACGGACCGTACCCCCACCCGCATATGTATGGAGCGTACCCCCCACCCGTGTATGTACGGACCGGACCGTACCCCCGTGCATGTACGGACCGTACTCCCACCCCACCAGTGTACGTACGGACCGTACCCCCACCCGTGTATGAATGGACCGTACGCACACCCGCGAATGTATGGAGCGTACCCCCACCCCAACAGTGTATGTCTGGACCGTACCCCCACCCGCGTATGTATGGAGCGTACCCCCACCCGGGTATGTATGGAGCGTACCCCCACCCCAACAGTGTATGTATGGAGCGTACCCCCACCCGCGTATGTATGGAGCGTACCCCCACCCGCGTATGTATGGAGCGTACCCCCACCCGCGTATGTATGGAGCGTACCCCAACAGTGAATGTACGGACCGTACCCTCACCCGCGTATGTATGGAGCGTACCCCCACCCGGGTATGTATGGAGCGTACCCCCACCCCAACAGTGTATGTATGGAGCGTACCCCCACCCGCGTATGTATGGAGCGTACCCCCACCCGCTTATGTATGGAGCATACCCCCACCCCAACAGTGAATGTACGGACCGTACCCTCACCCGCGTATGTATGGAGAGTACCCCCACCCCCAACAGTGTATGTACGGACCGTACCCCCACCCCACCCGTGCATGTATGGACCGTACCCCCACCCGTGTATGTACGGACCGTACCCCCCCCGTGCATGTACGGACCGTACCCCCACCCCACCAGTGTACGTGCGGACCATACCCCCACCAGTGTATGAATGGACCGTACCCAAACCCGCGTATGTATGGAGTGTACCCCCACCCCAACAGTGTATGTACGGACCATACCCACACCCGCGTATGTATGGAATGTACCCCCACCCGCGTATGTACGGACCGTACCCCCACCCGCGTATGTATGGAGCGTACCCCCACCCCAACAGTGTATGTACAGACCGTACCCACACCCGCGTATGTATGGAACGTACCCCCACCCACGTATGTATGGAGCGTACCCCCACCCCAACAGTGTATGTATGGAGCGTACCCCCACCCGCGTATGTATGGAGCGTACCCCCACCCGCATATGTATGGAGCGCACCCCCACCCCAACAGTGTATGTACGGACCGTACCCCCACCCGCGTATGTATGGAGCGTACCCCCACCCCAACAGTGTATGTATGGAGCGTACATGCCCAGACGCAGGAGGGGTGGGTGCAGAGTCCTCCCAGCAGTGCCCAGACACAGGAGGGGTCGGTGCAGAGTCCTCCCAGCAGTGCCCAGACACAGGAGGGGTCGGTGCAGAGTCCTC
Organism: Triturus cristatus; assembly: GCF_964204655.1. Classification (NCBI taxonomy): domain Eukaryota; kingdom Metazoa; phylum Chordata; class Amphibia; order Caudata; family Salamandridae; genus Triturus; species Triturus cristatus. The sequence continues at coordinate 176,568,465 of NC_140579.1, read as the reverse complement.
CCAGCAGTGCCCAGACACAGGAGGGGTGGGGGCCTATCACTCCCAGCAGTGCCCAGACGCAGGAGGGGTGGGGGCAGAGTCCTCCCAGCAGTGCCCAGACACAGGAGGGGTGGGTGCAGAGTCCTCCCAGCAGTGCCCAGACGCAGGAGGGGTGGGTGTAGAGTCCTCCCAGCAGTGCCCAGACACAGGAGGGGTGGGTGTAGAGTCCTCCCAGCAGTGCCCAGACACAGGAGGGGTGGGTGTAGAGTCCTCCCAGCAGTGCCCAGACACAGGAGGGGTGGGTGCAGAGTCCTCCCAGCAGTGCCCAGACGCAGGAGGGGTGGGTGTAGAGTCCTCCCAGCAGTGCCCATGGAACGCAAAGGGTGGAGTACCCACAGATACAATGCCCACAAATGTCAGTCAGGTGCACAAAGACCCTGCAGTACATGTACCACATGTGTGCGAGGCTGGGAGTACACACATGCATAGCGCCTAAAAGAGAACATGTCCACATGAAGTCATGTCAACAGTCTACATACACAAGTACAGTGACCACCGAGGATGCCACGAATGATGCAGGTGGAGACATCGCTCAGCATGCATGTGCAAAGTTGAAGGAGTCCGTCACACCCCCAGCTGATGTAGACACAGCTCAGCACCACATAGTGGAAACACCCTGCAGGGAAGATGTCAGGTTACACAGAGGAAGGAACCTTGGGACGATGTCACCATGCAGTAACTGCTTACATGAACAAAGTAATTTAGCCAACAGCTTGTGATGGCACACAGATACCAGGGTCCACCCTATGACCAGCACAAGTCTACATTTCCCACACACCCAACACATTATCACCACCCAAAATCATGGAGCAGGTCCACCAACAGCAATACCAGATAAACAGTAGTGTTCCAAGGAAAAAACAAATTGCTTTATTCAGCAGGATGGAAGTAATAATCATCATAAATGTCAATATATACAAGGCCCATAGGGCAGTCCATGACTCCGGATGGGGGACACAGTGGTACGTGTGTCCCCTAGCTTGCCTGCACAGTCAGACTCCTTTGTCTTCCACAGGGGGGGGGGGCATCATTTTGGGGGGGGGGGGGGGGGGGGGAAGGACCATGCACTGCAGGGACAGGAGGGGCAAGGGGAGGTGTTGTGGGTGCAGGGACGGACGACTCCAACACAAGGGTGGGGCAGCGCCAAAGGTGGATTCGAGCACGGCCCTGCACACTACTGCCAGGTCGCCCAGCGTCTCCCCTGCACCCGAAGGAACCACAGGCCCCAAGGAGGGGGGGTGGGTTGGAGGGATGGGTCGCAGCGCTACTGGGGGGGGGGGGGTGTGGACGGGGGGGGGGGGGGACTCAACTCCCCTGCCGGTGTCCTGCCTCCACCGCTTGCGGGGTGGTGCCACACTGGGGCTGATGGACAGACTGGGCAGGACGGACCCTGTGTCCAACTCTTGGCCAGGAGAGCTGAGGGGAGTGGATTTGGAGGGTGGTGGTCGTGAGGAATGTGGACTCCCACTCTGGCTGCGTGTCTTCCGTTTCCCCCCCGACCCAGTGGGTGTGCCTACTTCACCCTGTGTGCGCGTGCCAGGAGGTGTGCGCTTTGCCTTCCCTGCTGGTGTGGTGCCTGTGTCTGGTGGGGTGTGTGCATGCTGACGTCTGGGTGTACGTGGGACAGGCATGGGAGTGGGAAGTGTGGATGGGGCATGGGTAGGGGGTGGGACGAAGTGCTGCAGGAGACCCACTGCTGCAGTCAGTGTCGAGTCAATAGACCGCAGCAAGTTGCGTTGGTCAGCCTGTGATGCTGAAATGCCCTCCGAGTATGCCTCCATGTTGGTGAGCACTTGGCTGTGGCCATGGAGGACATTAAGCATCGCAGCCTGACCAACCTGCAACTGCCGCAGGATGTCCACAAACTCGGCATTGGTGGCAGCAGTGGAGGCAGGGGGTGCGGTGCCTGGCAGGAAGGAGACACGTGGTGACCTAGCACGCCAGGAAGGGACACGAGCAAGTGGGAGGCCGGTGATGGCAATGGAGGGGGCGGGGAGAGATGTTGTGCTGCTGTCAGCTGTTAGAGCAGCCTCCGCCCCCTCGGAGAGCTCAGCCTCGGACCCGTCAGCTTCATATTCTGTGGTGGCAGTGAACAGGTCCTCCGGCTCACTCCCCTCGGCCTCAGTTCCACTCGATGTGCCAGCTAAGATGTCACTGCTGGCACTGGTGCCCGGTCCCTCCGCACGGTCCGTGCCGGTGTCTCCATCAGTGTCCCCCGAAGATGCTGTGGGCAAGGTGAATAAACAGGAATTAATCAGACACCTGTATACATATGTCACATGAGTCAAATCTACATAGGTTACAGTGCATAGCCTGAAATGAAAGATGAGTAACATCTACAATACAAGGTACATATATAGGCCCTGCAACACACAGTTGGTTCACCCACCATGCCACTGAGAAACTATGGAGAGCATGACACATTTGCAAATGACATGATATGGATTTGGACAGAGGAGCCAGGCTCTGGGGACAATCCAGCACTGCATCTGCACCACACAGCGTTGCCGTAACTAGGGATGAGCAGGGACCATCTCCATGAACTTGAGGCACATGCTGCAAAGGTAATACTTAAAGACATGCCCAACATGAATGGGACACTGCACCTTGAGTGTATGTCCAGACAAACATCACACACTGGCCAGACCGAGCAATGAGATTTCAGGTGTCGACATGTAGGCCTTGGCCGCACCAACCACCCCCTACATGAGACAATTTGATGAGACACAGGAAGCACTTGCATCTCTTAGTCTGGGAGAAATACACATGGGCTGCCAGAAACCCATATTGGACCCAAAATACCCCATGTGCGTCTGTACAACGATCTCATTTACAAATGGCCATCATCAGATAATTGTAACAAGACACACAGGCACTGGCCACCGTGAGTATGAACGAGGAAAATTAGGTCAGGCTGTACAGTGGACACTTGTAGAACACGTTCCGTAAATATACATGGTGCCAGGGGACAATGGCACAGAGCACATCCTATGCTGTAGACACTGAGTGTGTCCACATATTGTGATGACACACATGATACCTAGCAAAATATGCCCCAGGGGACAGTAGTGGCCACAAAATTCCATGGTCCTGAATGGTAATGACTGCAACACAGGCCACCATCCCTGCACTCTGCGTTTCGCACACTCATGCACATCATGTCACAGGCCACAACATAGGACATGCTTGCTGTAAGGCATTACACTTCAGAGACATACTCCTATGTCTGGACTCAGCATCAGTGCCAATTGACATGGACCCCACAAGTACTGAACTGGACAGGGGACAGGCAAGGTCCCAAAACCTGTTACACACCACCCCCACACATGATGCTGCAAGCATTGGTCACGTGGATAAACTGCCAGCCCAGATGACCTTGTGAAAGAGTGACTACACACAGACCAGGGAACACATGGCAAGGAGGGGAAGGGAGGAAGGACAGCACCGCTATACTGTGGGTGACCGGACCTGCACCGCACATTTAAACACTGGCAGTGTATCCATGCAACTGCGCACTTACAAATGCTGGTGACACACAACAAACACACATGTACCTACCCCCTTCCTACTACTGCTTCTCCCGTAAGCGCCTGTCCATGTCTGGAAAGACCACCGCCAGCACACGCTTGTGGATGTGGGTCAGACGGCGACGCCCATGGTTCTTAGGGCCCACAGGTGAGTCCCCCAGCAGGACCCGTGCGATCCTCCGCGTCCAGCACGGGATCTCCTGCCAGCTTTTCTCACCTGGGCCAGGCGCCGCTTGCGACCCTCCGTCCTCCTCACGGCACTGACGGCGTCCCTCCAGATCTGCTCCTTGGCAGCGGCGCCTACCTGTGGGGTTGAAAAAGTGAGACTACATCAATACACCTGCCACGTCACAGAGACACACATTAGAACAATTTTGCTGGTTTCAACAAGGCATAGTATGCAGCCAAAGCATTGCACCTTTGTCATAGGGACATTTTTCTCTGTGTAAGGGCAAATGCACCACGTGCCATTGGAAGTACACAGGTGGCATGAGGGGTACGACACAATAAATATAAAGACTCACACTGTGCATCAGAAGGTACACCAGGATTATGTGCAGCACCTCAAAGCAGTCACATGCCACAGGCCACTGACGCTACCTCAGCAGAGTACACAGACACACACAGGCACAGGACATTCACCTGCTATTGCCAAATGCAGCTACAAACCTCACTCTGCACATGTGCCACTAGACTGGGGGGGCTCACAGGTGTGGGGCTGGTTCTGCACGTCAGACACACAGCACTGCTCCCTGCTCGCATCAGATGGGCAGGGCATATCCATCCCTCATGCAGCTGGGGTGCTACACTCCACATATGCACCCACCCACATGACAGGGGACTTACACACACACCGATGTCCAGGGTACGAACACATCATGTGGACACTCTCAGCACAGGTACACTGAACTAACACACATCTGTTGGTACAGTCACCTGTCACACTGGGCTGACCACAGAATCACATGAGGACTGTAGAAGCAACATTCCCAGGAGGATTAGACAGGCAGAATGTGGCATGCACCATGCAGTGATTGTCACAGTAAACACAATGCAAGTGAGGACGGCAGACATGCACCACAGCATGCTCTGGCTGGGAGACATCAGGCATTCCCCCCCCTGGGACCCACTCTACAGTACAATGCATGTGTGTCACACCTGGACACAATGCCAGAAGTCCCAGTCACAAAAAAGGGACACAGTCTGTGCTAGTGGACTCTGCACTCACCTGAAACCCTGGTCACCCATACTGCATGGGGTACTGTGGGAGGATCACATCCAGCAATGCCAGATTCTCCTCCAGGGTGAAAGGCTGGGCCCTCTCCACAGACCTTGACATGGTGCCAGGGAATCACGAGCAGCAGCAGTGTTGTAGAATCAAAAGATGTGCAGGCAAGTGCTCTCTCATGGGACCTGGCTGCCTTATATCTGCCTTGCTGGCCTGTTTCATGCACAGGAGTACAGAGTGATTGGTCACTCACATTTGCATCCTATGTTTCCTCCAATCCCTTTAAACCTAGCACAGTCAGTGGCTTTGCTTTTTTTTTTCTTGAGCATGATGTCAACTCCACAACCACTTTGCAACAAAGTAGATTCTTTCAAACCGACTTTTGCTGGGCACCTGATGAAAAAAATTCAAACTTTAAACTTGGTCTCCATGACAACCAGCATGCATGTAGGGCTTTATACTTGTCCCTCATGTGTCCCCTATGTAATTTGGAGATTCACACACAGGTACGGTGCGTTCCGGGGCCCTAGGGCACCCCAAATGCATAGCAACGGGCCGTACAGGCTTGTGTACGGTCCGTATCACTATGGGTACGCATACGCGAGCACACCCATAGTGATAGTGAGCGTACACGCGTGTGTACGGTCCGTATCACTATGGGTACGCATACGCGAGCAAACCCATAGTGATACGGACCGTACACATGCGAGTACGCTCACTATAACTATGGGTGTGCTCGCGTATGCGTACCCATTGTGATACGGACCGTACACACGCGTGTACGCTCACTATCACTATGGGTGTGCTCGCGTATGCGTACCCATTGTGATACGGACCGTACACACGCGTGTACGCTCACTATCACTATGGGTGTGCTCGCGTATACGTACCCATTGTGATACGGACCGTACACACGCGTGTAAGCTCACTATCACTATGGGTGTGCTCGCGTATGCGTACCCATAGTGATACGGACCGTACACACGCGTGTAAGCTCACTATCACTATGGGTAGGCCTATGGCAGCACTCCCATAGTGATAGGGAACGTACACACGCCCTCAGGGCGAATGTACGGTGCCTTACACACATAACAGTGGTGACAGGCAGCACACAGAAAGGAATAGAGCTGACATACTTGTCCATGGATGGACATCAAGGCATTGTCTGGGCAGTACTACATGTGTGGGGCACAGGTGTGAAAGGCTGTGATGTGGCACATTACTCCTGAGTTGTGAAGGCAATAGATGTATGATGAGATGTGTACAGATGTTATGTGTGATGGTGCACTATGTGCCAGACATGCCCTTCACTCCTTTGACATGTGTGCATGTCGTACAGAACACTTGAGATGAGCGTCACTGGCATGGCACAGTCAACAACACACGCAAGTGTCCCCTGATGCCCGCTACGGGGTTACCACACCTGACATGTGACTACCCACGTTGCACGATGTGACTATGTCATGTATGTGTGGTGTGTTCCCATTAGCTTGATGTTGGTGTTCCCTCAAATGCATCTGCAGTGGCTGCCACCAACATGTGTCTGTGTGTAGATGGCCATGGCACACTGTTACGCACACCAGGCCACATGTGGTATCGGATGTAAGGTGTGTATGTATGCATGGGACACAGAGTAGTGTAACAAGGACCTGTCTGCATCCTCTCAATGTATGTGTGGTCAGTCATGACATGTACACCTTCATGGCAAGGTGTTTTGGGCTGTCCTAGTGTAATGTCATGTGACCTGTGGCTCTAGTGTTCCGCTACCTGTCTCTGCAATCAACATCCTACTTCTGCTGATATGTTGATGTATGTCACTCCTGTATTGCGTCTGGCTGTTCACTTACACTGGGACACAGCTAGTCCCATGCCATGGGATGTGGAGGTTCACAATCTCCGTGTGTAGCTGGGTCTTGGTAGGAGTGTCACCTGGCAGCCATACGTGTCCAGGGCATGTAGCACATACCTGACTCCGTATGTAGCATATCTGTATTGACAGATTAACATGTGCTCAGTACATATCAATTGTTGTTGTAGTGCACTCACTCTTCCTTGTCACTTCCAAATTACTGCAGAGCGCCGCCTCTTCCCCGACCAATTCCGGACTTGGCTGACATGCGGGAGAATGACTGTATACGCTGCTACCGCTTCCCCCAACCGTTGATTGAGGAGTTGACGGCAAGGCTGGCACCACACCTGCAACCGCTGCACAGGTATCCTACGGCACTGACACCCAAGCTGAAGGTAATGGCAGCCCTACATTTTTTAGCCACGGGTACCTTTCAATATACCATAGCTCATGTTGGTGGCATGTCCCAGAGCATGTTCAGCCGTGTGCTGCATGATTTTTTAGAGGCCATGTTGCTTCACCTGGATGAGTTCATCCATTTCCCAACTCCTGAACAGTTGACAGGTGTCAAGCGTGGATTCTATGCCCTGGGAGGGATGCCCCATGTCATTGGGTCCATAGATGGGACACATGTGGCTTTGGTACCACCACAGGCACAGGAGGTAGCGTACAGGAATCGCAAGCACTACCACTCCATCAATGCCCTTGTGGTGTGTCTGTCCAACATGGTGATTTCACAGGTCTGTGCTCGTTTTCCAGGATCAGCACACAATGCCTACATCATGAGGCGTAGCAGGGTGCCTGAAATGATGACGCAGCTGCGCAACGAACGAGCATGTGTTGTTGGTGGGTACACTCTGTCTGTCCTGTATTTTGCGTAGACTTCCAGCACGACCGCTTCTCCTGTCCTACTTATGTCCATGTGGTTTCCATTTAGGGGACGCTGGCTATCCCAACATGCCATGGCTGATCACACCTCTCCGCAACCCCAGCACGCCGGCCCAGCTCCGCTACAACACCGCCCATGGCCGGACAAGGCGAGTGATAGAGAGGACATTTGGCCTCCTGAAGAGCCGATTCAGGTGCCTACACAAGACCGGCGGTGCCCTCCCATATGCCCTGGCGAAGGTCTGCAAAATCTTCATGGTCTGCTGCATGCTGCACAACATGGCAGTTGAGAAAGCTGTGCCACTCATCCTGGATCAAGATGATCAGGACCATCCACCCGTGGAGGACGAAGGGCTTGGCAATGGGGCTAGTGATGTGGAGGATGTGGTTCCGCAAGAGGACATCCAGAGTCGGCTCATACGCGACTTCTTTGCTTAGTGGTGAGTACCAGTGTCTGAGTGTGCACGCATTGGTCCTTGTGTGGCATGTGTTGCAATGTGTGTGTCCATCTGCATGTATGCCACGTGGGTCAGAGGTGTGTGTGGATGTGTCACTCGAGTGATGGTGCCAGTGATGAGTGTATTCCCACAGTCATAATTGTGACCTAGCATGTTGTCATCCTTACATGTGTCGAGTAAATGCACATGCAAGTGGATGTGCTTTTTGTGGCTGACTTCTTGTGTGTCTCTCATCCCCAGGTACTTGCGCATGCCGTCTGCTGGTTGCATTGTTGTGGCACTGCTATTCCTCATGGACACGTCATCGTGTGCTGACTCAGCGTTACACGCACGGACAAGTTTGGAAGTCTCCTTAGGGTAAGGGATGCATCAGGGGTGTATGTTATGTTATAGCTTTGGTAGAGCGCAAACAGCTGCCCCAGCGAAGAGGCGTCCCGGCGCTAAAGAGCCACAGAACCAACCTGAGAGTGAAAGGAGAGGGGGTAGGAGTGGCTTAAAGAGAGGGGAACAGGTGAGTCTTAATGGCCTTTCGGAAGGTGGACAGGCTTTCCATGGAGCGGATGTTTAACGGCAGGGCGTTCCAAAGCTTGGCTCCCAGAACCCTAAAGGAGCGGCCACCAATGCGGCACAGCCTTGTGCGGGGTAGGTGCTGGTTTGAGGAGCGCAAATCGCGCTGAGGGACATAAGGAGTAAGAAGGGGTCGTAATAGTTTAGGGCTTCCGAGTTTAAGGATTTTGAAGGTCATAATGAGGGTTTTGAACTGGATTCTGGAGTCGATGGGTAGCCAGTGCAGTTTACGGATAGTGGCTCTGGCCGAACATATGCGGGGAAGGCCAACCAAGGCTCTTGCCACAGAGTTCTGTACGCGTTGCAGTCGTGCTATCTCTCCTTTGTTGGCGCCAAGGAGAAGAACATTGGCGTAGTCCAAGCGGGATAGAATAGTGGCTTGGATAATAAGTTGGCGGGTCTTAGCGTCAAAAAAGCCAAGTATGGGGCTGAGACTTCTCAGCAAGCCAACACAAGTGGCAGCCACTCTTTTGGTGTGGGTCTGGTAAGTAAGAGAGAAGTCCATCCAGACTCCTAGATTTTTGACCAAAGATTTGGGAGGTGGAATGGCGCCTAGTGATGAGGGCCACCAGTGCTCGTTCCAGTGGCTGATGTTTTTACCAAGGAGCAGCACCTCCGTCTTGCCCGCATTAAGCTGCAGGCAGTTGTCCGTCATCCATTGGGCTACTGCAGCAAGGCCGTCCCTGAATTTTAAGGCCGGGGTGGAAGGGCCTTCCGTGAGAGTGATGGCCAGCTGTGTGTCGTCAGCATACAACACCAGCGTAAGGTCCCACTCTTTAGCCACTCCTGCAAGTGGCTGCACGTAAAGATTAAAAAGGGATGGACTTAGTGCAGAGCCCTGCGGAACTCCCTGTCCAATGGGATGGGGCTTAGATATTGGGTGTGGCAGTTGTTTACGATGTGTGCACACTGCCCCTGTCGATGTTTGGTTCCTCTGCAGACATGTCACATCACCATGGGACACATGACATGTAGCTGGATACACCTGAATAGATGGTCAGACTTGTTGACAGTCATCTGTAATGGGATAATGGATCGTGATGATGGCATCAATGTGTGTAACACTGCCCTCGGACACATACGGTTTGCATTGGCTTGACATGCTGTGGGACTTCCACATCAGAGGATCAATGGTGTATGGCAGCCTCTCCGTGAGCAGCAGGGGGTGTTTAGCTGTTACCCGACACTTGTGTGCCAGTTCCATGGATATCAAGCATTTGTGGTGCAGAAGGGGGGTGCCAGTGTTGGACCCACATGTTACTCCACATGACCTGTGTATGTGTACTCCGAGTTGCCTCTGCATTCCGGAATATATGACTAATAAAGGTGTCCCTATGCCTCTTCTCAGTCAATGCTGGTGTGTTGCCACGGTGCATACGGCATGTCTGGCATGGTTTTCAGTGATAGTGGCTATGTGTCTATGTGTAGAGTAGCAAGATGCTTGTCTGGGATTAGACTCTGTATTGTGCATGATGTCCATGACTGTGTGGGTATTGTGACATGTGCCATCCCCATGCATCCAACGTTGGCCAGGCCACCATTCTCTGCATCCACCTGACTCAAGCTTGCAGGACATGGTTCTGCCACCCGTCTACATATACCTGGGTGCCCCCCAGGACACTCCACATGATCCCTGACCTCTGCGCATGACTGTTGCTGTACTCAATATGTCTGTCGGCACGGTTGTGCGGCCACCCCCTCAGCTGGTTGGGCCCATCACGGGTGTGTATGGTGCTCCATGTCTGTCTTGCCTAATACATTGTGACCCATGTGTGTCCTGTGCCAGACTCAGGCCCCAGGGTATGGATGGTTGAAGTCATATGAGAACTCAGGCATGGTTAGACTTTACAAGACACATGTAAGGTAATAATGCAAAATGTAGGCATCATCTCTTGATCGTGTAAGTTTTTATTTGTGTTGGGGTACGTGTTGGGGGGGGGCTATGACAAGAGGGGCTTTCCGGGTGTGTGGAATCCTAAGTTCACTGGGGGAGTTGGTATCCTTGCCATTGGAAATCATCAGAGTCCATGCCACAGTCTTTGTCAACAATTGGTCAGACAGTGACCAGCAAGTCCATGTGGCAGAGAATGTCATTTGCTGATGTGCTGCTGTTGGGCCAGTGGGCCAGGTGCCAGGCCAGGTGTCCTGGGAGATGGTGCTGTTGCGCCGACCCTCACAGTCTTTTCCGTGGACGACCCGCCCTCCTGCAGGAACCCTCAGAAGCAGGCCGTGACGATGTTTGGGATGCTCCGTCGGATGTATCCTCCTCCTCCTGATCCCTCCCTGTGGGTGGTGAAGTTCTTCGCCTGGTGTTACAACAAACAAATGATGGACGGAATGCTGACAATGCAGACATTCTCCCCCAGTCAAGAGATCTGGGTTAAATCCATCGTTCTTTTGCCCACTACACCACCCCAGTTTAGACATGGCCATATGCAAATCAGTCTTGACCCTGTGCCTCATGGGAACAGTCCAGCCCGAACTGCCAAGCCATGTCTTCCCTGGACCGGAATCAAGCATCCTAGGACCGGTTTCTGGCTATCAGCCGTCATCAGCCAGGATAGCTTGACTCCAGTGGCGTAGTGAGCACGGGTCCCACGTCTGGGAATACCCATCCCACTTAGGGCGAAAAGCGTTACAACCAACAAATGATGGACGGACTGCTGACAATGCAGACATTCTCCCCCAGTCAAGAGATCTGGGTTAAATCCATCGTTCTTTTGCCCACTACACCACCCCAGTTTAGAAACCGGTCCTAGGATGCTTGTTTCCAGTCCAGGGAGGACCTGGCTTGGCAGTTCGGGCTGGACTGTTCCCATGGGGCACAGGGTCAAGACTGATTTGCACATGGCTGGGCTCCAACTGGAATGGCATGGTGAGCAAAAAAACGATGGATTTAGGCCCAGATCTCTGTACTGGGGTGAATGTATGACATTGTTCTGCATTCTGTCCATCAATTGTTGTTTTTGCATTTGTCACCCTGAGTGGAAAGGGTATGCTTAGACGCGAGTCCCTTGCTCTCCATGCCACTGGAATCAAGCTATCCTGGCTGACGAGGGCTGAAAGCCCGAAACCGGTCCTAGGATGCTTGTTTCCAGTCCAGGGAGGACCTGGCTTGGCAGTTCGGGCTGGACTGTTCCCATGGGGCACAGGGTCAAGACTGATTTGCACATGGCTGGGCTCCAACTGGAATGGCATGGTGAGCAAAAAAACGATGGATTTAGGCCCAGATCTCTGTACTGGGGTGAATGTATGACATTGTTCTGCATTCTGTCCATCAATTGTTGTTTTTGCGTTCTTCGCCTGGTGGCACAGGGAGGGTTGCCCATGTTGTCGGCTATCCGACGGAGTGAACGGTTAATTCCCGTGAGCACCGTCACGAGCTCAGCCTGTCTGTCCTCCATCCGTCCTTGGTGTCGCTGTTGACAGGCATGTTGCTCCGCATGTTGCTGGGCCTGCTGGGTCTTGATCTCCTCGAGGGTCCCCTTCATCTCGTTGAGGGTGGACACAACCTGGCTCATGCCCGTGGTGTCCTGCCGGTATGTGTCCAGGATGTTTGTTACATGGGAATATACCGGTTCCGCAGCCAACTGGTCAGGCTCGCGCCTCCGCCGTCCTCCACTCCCACCACCCCTGCCCACTTGCACCTGGCCTGCCCTTGTGGGCACATCGGGTCTCCGGGACCCCTGAGGGGTGGCATTTGCGTTGTTGCCTGCCTCCTCCTGTGTGCCCGGTACACCGTGTTCCTCCTGGTCAGCCTGGCTGCGTTGTGGTGGTGGGGCAGGGATCCTGGATGTCTCCTGGGACGTGGCAGGAGTGGGGGTGGTGGTTGGCCCAGTTGTACCGGACGCAGCTGCTGCAGGTGGTTGGACACCAGAGGGGCCAGGTTGGTCGGGGACGTCCACAGAGAGGTGAGAGTCGTCGCTGCCGGTGGGATCGTCATCCCGCAGAGCCAGGTCCTGTGAGTCTTCCCCCCCAGTGTTGGGGGGTGATCCACGACGTTGACCTGTGTGTGAGAGAGACAATGTTATTTTTGTTCCATGCAACATCCATGTTTCATTCGTTTCAAAGTTGGCACATTTCCTCTGGGTATTTGGATATGTCTTGCATTCCACTCACAGTGCACTTGTGCATGGGTATGTCCCTTGGCCACAGCTTTTGAGACTTTACCTATGTGTGACACAGTCTTACTTGCTGCGTCAATTGTGACTGCAGTCAGCAGTGGAGTGAGCAGGTGTGGCGAGCCATGCATTGGCGCCTTCCGTGTTGCACTGTACGTGGGCACATGGAGTTGTTCCACACACTTATATAATGCAGGTAGCTGGCGTTGTGCTCGTGCACAGGTTGAGACATGGCCCAGTGTTTTGCCATGGAGAAGAGAGGGGGATTCAGGCACTGGCCACCCTTGTCTACATGCACGCAGTCCACCTGCTGACGAGCAGACATTCCCACACCACCCAAGGCTGAATTGGTCTCCCTGTGTATCCCTTTCTCACTCCCTCTGTCCCCCTCTCCCTCCCTCCCTGTGTCAGCCTCCTCCCTCTGTCCATCTCCCTGTGTCTCCCTCCCTCTCTCTCCCCCTCTCCCTCCCTCTGTGTGTCACCCTCTGTCACCTCAGCCCAGCTTCCTAGGCACACACTTTTAGCAGATCTTTGAATGGCCCTTGGCTTGTTGATGTGAGTTTGTTTCTGATCTCCAGGCACCCATTGGGTGTAGTGTCTGTGTCTGCGCTGCTGCTGTGGTGGTGTGTGCTGCCACTCTTTCACAGTGTTGGCTGTTCATTGGCTGCTGTCATGTGCAAAAAGTGCCTTCACCCCCATGTCTTCATGCAAGGCGTCCGCCATTTGCAGGCAAGTCTTTCCTGTGTGGGGACACACTGTTTGTCTGGCTGTGACCTAGGCCATATGGGCAGAGGGCATTGTTGTCTGCTTCTGAGTTGCACTATGTGATTTTTGAGGCCCACACTCCCGCCATCCGGGTTACCGTGTCTTGTGTTGGTGTTTTCTGTGGCCTGTGACTTGGCATTGTCTAGCTGGGTGCATGGGGCATGGTGGCGCTAGTGGCATGTGCGTGTTTCTGGAGTGTGGTTGAGTCATGCGATAGCTTTGGGGTGGTTGCGTGCATGATTGTGAGTTTGGTTGTGGATGACGTTCCCCCCCATGTGAGGTGAGTTGTTTGTGTACTCACCAGGCTCTCGGAGTCCTTCTACTCCCTCCACTGCCACCACCGGCAGTATGGCCATCACCTTCTCCTCCCAGGGATGGTATTGTACGCGTCTGCGGGCCGGCCCTCCTCCAGTGATGTTGGCCTGGTTGTGGTCGTCGGTCATTTTGCGGCGGACCGTCCTCCGCAGATCGTACCACCTGGCTTGGCATTCATGCCTTGTCCTTCTGGTGGACGCAACAGCATTCACAGCATCGACAATCGTCTGCCACATGGCTGTTTTTTCGGAAATGCTGGTCTGTCTGACCAATGTTCCAAAGAGGTGTGGCTCGACTCTGATGATTTTGTCGACAAGGACCTCCAACTCTTGGCTAGTGAACTTTGGATTCTTGTTAGTGGGAATGGTGAGGGGTGTGGGTGGTTGTGGGGGGTGTGGGTGTGGTGTGCAGGTGTGTGTGGTGTGCAGGTGTGTGTGTGTGTGGTGTGCAGGTGTGTGTGTGAATGTGATGAGGGGGTGTTTGTGAAGGTGGTTGTGTGCAGGTGTGCGGTGTAGTGGAGGTTGTAGTATGGTGCAGTTGTTTCTCTGTGTGGTCTGGCAGCAGTGGGTCTGTTGCAAAGGCTCATGGTTTGTGTGTGTGGGCCCTTTTTATTGGTCCATTGGTGGGTGTGGCTGTGTTTGAACTTTGGGTGGGTGTGTTATAAGGAGTGGTTGTGTTTTGGGCCTCTGGTTGGGAGTTTGGCAGTTGCAGGTCAGTGAATGGGTTGTATTTGTGCTTGTTGGACATGTTTTGTGGCTTTGTGCGATTCGAATGGAGTCTTCTTGTGTTTTGCTTTGTCCTGGTTGTGTACGTGTGTTTTTAGCGTCTGTACGGTGCGTACATCGGCCATTTTGTTGTACAGTGCTGTCCTTGTCTCTGGCTTGGTACGACTCGTACATGCGCGATGTTGGGTGAGGGTGCTGGTGTTGGGGCCTGGGGTGCGCTTCGTACTTAGACTGGTGGGGTGTGTGTTCGCTCCGTACATACACGGGTGGGGGTACGGTCCGTACATACACGGTTGGGGTGGGGGTACGCTCCATACATACGCGGGTGGGGGTACGGTCCGTACATAAACTGGTGGGGTGTGTGTTCGCTCCGTACATACACGGGTGGGGGTACGGTCCGTACATACACGGTTGGGGTGGGGGTACGCTCCATACATACGCGGGTGGGGGTACGGTCCGTACATAAACTGTTGGGGTGGGGGTACGCTCCATACATACGCGAGTGAGGGTACAGTCCGTACATACACAGTTGGGGTGGGGGTACGCTCCATACATACGCGGGTGGGGGTACGGTCCGTACATAGAAGGCTGGGGTGGGGTACGCTCCATACATACGCGGGTGAGGGTACGGTCCGTACATAGAAGGTTGGGGTGGGGGTACGCTCCATACATACGCGGGTGAGGGTACGGTCCGTACATAGAAGGTTGGGGTGGGGGTACGCTCCATACAGACACGGGTGGGGGTACGGTCCGTACGTACGGGGGTGTACATGCACGGGTGGGGGTTCGGCGCGTACATACGAGGGCTGGGGGGGGGGGTGGTTGGGCGCGTACATACGGGGGCTGGGGGGGGGATGGTGTTGGGCGCGTATGCGGGCACATGTCTCCATGGTTGCTATGGGAGTTCGATGCGGACGGTGTTTTTTCCATACGGTTGTAACATCGGACGCACGGGATGGATCGTACTTGCGCAGTCGGACTTCACTTTTCACATTTGTACGGTAAATCGTCCGGGGACGTGTCGGACACATTTTCCGACCCGAGGACGTGTGGGGAATTATTCCCAATGCGATTCGTATGGACTTTTTCCCATGCATATCGTACTTGGCAGTTTGTACGGCACTTGTATGATTCATACGGTAAAAAGACCGGATACGAGTCGTACGGGGTAATTTTTTCCAGGATCCTAATCGGCACCCAAATTTTTGTTGTATTTGTTGTCGGCGAAGTCACTATAAAAATCAGACTAGGGGTGTCAATCTGTATTTAAAAAGTGAAATAGAAGATAATTATAAGTGGATAGAATTTGCAACTTATTTGTTGGTAGAGGATTGTTTTGATTTGGGATGTGAGCAGCGTATTTGCAAATATTGTTATAACAAATTAGATGGGAATAAAATGCCTGCTAGAGCTGTTCATAATAATCTAGAGTTGGTTGCTATTCCTCCAGAGCTGATAGATTTAAATATGTTTGAGTCTATTCTTATATAATGTGTTCACCCGTTTCAGGCTATTGTTCGTATGGAGCCAAAAACAAGTAAATTACCTCCATCAGAGTTGCAAAGAGGATTGAAAGGAAGAGTTGTGTATTTACCATTAGATTTAAGGAAAAATATTGAAACTATTGGTGTAGATCATGCAGAAAATGAGCCACTAGTCATTCTAGTTAATGGTGTTCCTACTACCTACTACTGGATGTTAGAAAAGTGCAAAAGGCATCATTGTATCTGTTAAAAAAAAATGAGTACTATAGAAACGTGTTTGTTGGAGAAGAAGATATAGATTTAGCAGAAGATAGTGAAACATTAAATGGACAAATTGAAAAAGTGGACATGTCCAGATGTGAAGAGATCTATGAACATTACAGTGTACATCCACTTCATTCCAAAGTGGTGATGGGGAATACAATGGAGTTGTTTCAAATGAAAAAAGGAACAGGAAGTCCCATGAGTGTATGGGAAGAGAGCTTGGAAGCTCGTTGTTTCCCGCAGTTGTTTCCAACAGGAAAAAGTGGACGATATGATGAACGTCCTGTGCAGATTCCTGCATCTGAATATCGGACAACAAGATTATATGCAGAAGATCCAAGATTTCGACAATGTATCCCTTATATGTTTCATCTTCTGTTTGAAATTGACTTGTCTGGACTATCATATGCAGTAAATCACATTTTAAAAACTGGAATGCATCTTCAAAATGTAACTGCAAAGGATTTTATGGATAAAGTGCATCAGAGAGATGATCATTTAGAATCTCAGTTGATTAATCTGATGGCATGTAAGCGTGGGACTAATGAATATTGGTACCGTCGACATGGAGAACTGAAATGTATGCTACGAAACTTGGGAACTCCTACATGGTTCATTACACCAAGCTGTGCCGAGTATGCTTGGGATGATTTACTTGAATTTCTTCGAGAGGCAAATTCCAATATAAAAAATATTGAATACAAGGCAGCTGGAGAATTGTGCTCTTTGGAACCGGTCAATGTATGCAGATATTTCAATCATAGATTTGAAGCTATGATGTCTTTCATCTGCAATAAAAAGAATCCTCCTCTTGGAGAAGTTGTGGATTTCTTTTGGAGAAAGGAGTATCAAGCAAGAGGTGCTCCTCACATACATATGTTGTTATGGGTCAAGGATGCCCCCAAATTTGGAACAGATTCAGATGAAACTGTTTTGTCTTTCATTGAAGATTATGCTACATGTGCTCTTCCAAATAGCAGAGAAGACAAAAACTTAAAACAACAAGTCTTACAATTTCAAAGCCACAGGTGTGGAAAATACTGTAGACGAAAGTACAAGTCAAAGGATAAGTTCTATACCAAATGTCGTTTTGGATTTCCACGTCCTGTATTATCCAAAGGAAGAGTGAACAAATTTATGTCAGCTGTACGACATACCATCACAAGAAAGTCTCCGAAAAACACCTACAACTTAAAAAGAAGCGAAGAATCAAAATACATAAATGACTACAATCCAGTTATTTTATCCATGTGGAACGCTAACATGGATATTCAGTATGTTGCAGACAATTCCATTGCTGTTGCTCGATATGTAACTTCTTACATTACTAAATCAGAAAAGACTGAATTGAAAGAAACGTGGGAAGAGATTTCTCACGTGAAGACTCTAAGTAAGAAATTATACAGTTTCAGTTTGAAGATGTTATCGCAACGTGAAATTGGAGCATATGAATGTTCAGATAGGTTATCATCTGCAAGTCTATATTCCAAAAGTAGAAGAATCATTTGGGTAAGTCTAGGTCTTACAGGAATGCGAAATCGGGTACTGAGATCTGTTCAAGAAATTGAATATTTAGCAAAAAAATGACCCTGAAAGTACAGATATTTTGAAAACCAATATGTTGGACACATACTATCCAAATAGAAGTCATCATCTTGAGAACATGTGTCTCTATGAAGTGCTGCAAAACTACACTTTTAAACGGAATACTACAGAGAACATCAACGATGGAAAATATGGAGTGATTGGTTCCGAAGGATGTCTGGTGAAACAAAGGAAAGGAAATGTAATTGATCACAGAAAACTGAGTTGCGACACTGCTGACAAAAGGTAATTTTACTATTTAGCCCTTTTGCAAATGTTCAAACCATGGCGTTCAGAACTGGAATTACTTGGAGATTTTCCCAGCTATGAAGAGTCATTTAATGCTTGTAAAGATAGCATACAATGTAGTGCTTTAGCAAATTATGTCAAAATGTTGAATGATGAATTTGATCAAGAAGCTATAATTGCAGCTGAGATTGCTAGAGACAGTTCTCAAGACAGTCAAAGTTCTGCTGCACTGAGTCAAGATCCACTAGGACAACCAATTGTTGAAAATGAAGCAGCGATTGCAATGAATGAGGTTGAAACAGCAATGTATCAAGCACAAGAAGATGCAATACAGTTAGGAAACTTGGAAGGGCAACTAAATGTTGAACAGAAACAAATATATCAGCAAGTGAAAGAGCAGATTGAGCATGGATTACTTCATGAAAAGAGAGGGTGCTCATGTACATCATTTCAACCTATCCGAATGTATGTGAGTGGTCAAGCTGGAACAGGAAAAAGTTTCTTAATTAAAGTAATTACAAGTTATCTGCAAAAAACAACTGAGTCGCATTTGTCTTGTGTTGTCCCTGCTCCAACTGGGTTGGCAGCACATAACATTAAAGGAATTACTTTACATCGTTTACTAATGCTACCAGTAGAGCAGGAGAACAAATTGGAATACCACAAGCTATCTGGAGAAGCTTGTTGTGAAGTTTCAAGAGTCCTGAAGAAAATTAAACTTCTCATTATTGATGAGGTGAGCATGGTTTCAAACTTGATGCTTGCCTTTGTGCATTTAAGAATGCAGCAAATTCTTAAAACAGAGTATGACGTGTTATTTGGAGGAAAACACGTCATAGTTTTGGGAGATCTACTGCAACTGACTCCGGTAAAAGGACAACCGGTATTTAAAACACTTGCCCATGAAGATACCAGAAAGTCTCTTGGCAGTGTTGGTAATGTGAACATTTGGAGTAATTTTGAATACAAAGAACTGACAACAAATATGCGACAGGCAAATGATGCTGAATATGGAAGTATTCTTCAAGATATAAGAATTGGAATTCTTTCAAAACAAGGGAAAGAAGCTTTGGAGAGTTGATTACTTTGCAATGTCTTTCCAAATGAAAATGCAGTTCCTGCAAAAGTGTACGTGGAAATTGCTAAAAATAAGTCAGTGATTTGCTTAATGCCAACACTGCGTGAGTGTTCAATATTCAACGAAGAATTATTAAAACTGGAAAATGAAGAAATTGGAAAAATGGAAGCCATCGATAAAATACTGCATGAAGGAATCACTATTATTTTGACGGGTAAATTGAGATCAAAACTGGATTGTTTAGAAAAAAAAAAAATATCTAAAACTCCTGGTTTGGAAAAGACACTGTATGCGTGTGTAAACTGTCAGGTAATTTTAAGGCGTAATTTGGATGTAGAGAAAGGTTTAGTTAATGGTGCAATGGGCAAAGTGGTGGATTTTGTGAATTATCAGAAAAAAGAAGGAATTGAATTTTTCAAAATTAAATTTGATCAGATTGATGAAGTTAAAGAAATTGGTCGTTGTTCAGTTCGTTTTTTGCTTGTTATAGATTTATATGTCCGTAGGAAACCATTTCCATTTTCTCTGGCATATGCAGTGACTATTCATAAATCTCAAGGATTAAGTGTAGACAGTGCATTGGTGAACATTGGATCTACCGTATTTAAAGAGGGTATGGCATATGTTGCTTTGTCGCGAGTCAGAACATTATCGGATTTGTTTTTGATTGATTTTGATGAGACAAAGGTTACTGCAGATGCAAACTGTGTAAAAGAGTATAATAGGTTAAGAAGGGTGTATGCTCCAAATTTAGGTCAATATCCTGTATTTGAAAAGCGTGTGGTTGGTCGAAAAAGAAGGTTAGAGAATATCTGTTCTGAAGGTGTCAAGAAAAGAAAAGGATAATGTTGTGATTGCAGGTAAAAAGAAATTGGACACTGTTGGAGAGATTGTTGGTTATCAGTTTGAAAATAGTTCTGGTGTCAACTGCTATGCTCATGTAGTGGTCAATGTTGTTTTTTTATCTTGAAGGTTTGCAAGAACAAATTATGGAGAATCGGCAAAAAAGATTTTGTTCTCTGTTGCATTCTTTTGGATGTGTGTTCTGGTTCTACACAATTTACACAAAATATCCAACAAGATGCTCAGGAATTTTTAATGTATATGCTTACAATTTTTGAAAATGAAGGTGTAGAAATAGAAAATATTTTTGGCCTTTCTTACAAATGGGAACATTATTGTGAAAATTGCATGTATACATGTAGCACCAATGTAGACACAGATTTCTGTATTTAACATTACCAGACTCTAAATCAGTATCTTTTAATAAATTAGTGAAAGGTGCAATTCAAAACATGGAGTGTAGCCAATGTTAATCAGAAATGTTATCCACATTATTCTTAACAAAATATGGAAAAAACATAATTTTAATGATGCAACGTTGTACAGCTGACGGAAGAAAATTGGATACCTTAATAAAACAATTTGTAGCAGCACAACTATCAATATCAGGAAGGACTTTTGTAGCAATTGCAATAATTTTCCATGATGGTCCTTCCACCACATGTGGACATTACACTGCCTATCTAAAATGTGACAAAGGCTGGACACTTTGTAATGATGCCCAGTTGGTTTTCAAACAACGTTTGCCTAGTGAATTACCAAATTCCTACCTAATATTTTTAAAGCCAAAGTTTTAGGAAGATAATTCACTCTCTGAGGAATTTATTATTATAATTTAATAGGACTACCATTGGACAATTTACATAAAGAAGAAGTGCAAAAATACCATTTGGCCTCAAGGAAAGGTATATTTTTGAATTATGGACTTTTTGGTGGTCATTTATTCGGTGATTATTTTAATGCGGCAACATTTACAGTTTTTATAAGTTAAAGTTATAAAATGTTGTAATCTGTAAGCATTTCATATATGTATGATTTGTATTTTCTGGTATTTTACTGGGAATAGTATGTTGGGTTTTCTTTAACAATCTTTCTGATTGTTTTTTTTTTGCCCGCTGTTAAGTGATGAGTACCATTGAAATCACTATTTCTAGTGAAATTCAATATATTCTGAGAACAGCGAAAAAGGCAAACAAATTACTTTGTGGAAATTGTGCTGTGTTGTAAAAAAAATGTATTATTACATGTTATATATTTTTTTCCTTTTCTTTCACAGATCCAAGTTTAAAATAAGCAATTTTTAAGAATTTAGATTGGAATGAAAATGTGAAAAAAAGTGTACTATTTTTTATTCCTATTACTGTGAAGGTAAGTTTAACTAAGTCTCAATATGCTGAATTAGGAGGTGTGCAAGAAGCTACAAAGTGCAAACATGTTTCTAAAAACACTCTGTTTATACCTATGTAGTTTTGAAATCTGACCATAATCAGATATCATGTGACCTGCAAAAAAAGAGATTTGAGGGGTTCACAATATTTCCTATTTTAGCTATTGAAGGACCGCAATTATTTCAATCATTCTTCTTTGAACATCTTTGCAGACAACTCTGTGCTTACCTTTCATCATTCGCAAGGAATTTTAAAAACGGAAATATGTCACTTTTTGTAACATAGTTATTGCGCAAGACACTCTTTCATATTTACAAAGAGAGGAAAAGGCACTCTGTGCACTTTTTATACTCCATGTAAATACAACCTCATCATGCAGACCACTTTGTTTTGAAAGGGTGTTCTACAAGTGTTGTTGTGCATGATTGCACTGAATACTCCTAGAACAAGACATGTCTAGATTTGTCAGAAATCATAAATCTCGATGTGTGTGAATGCTGCACCATTCTAAAATTGGTGTAGGAAAGCACAACAAGGAGAATTGTTTTCATTTCTCCACATTTTTATATCTTCAATGGATGCTACAATGCTCAGCATACATTGAAGGTGAAAAATGCCTTTACTGATTGTTTTTGTGCAGGAAGGTGTGTCTTCCTGCACAAAAACAAACAGCACATGACACAGATATCCTTGCACTATGGTGCAAGGGTGACTGTGTCACCACATGGCTGCAGTTTAAGCAGCCGTGCAGACAGAAGCATAGATTTGCAACATATTTATGTACATATGTTGCATCCCTGTGCTTCGGAAGTACTACAGCACACTGCAGTTAAAGAGGTTACTGTGTGATGCTGCAGCACTTCCTCACACTTCTGCACTTATACATTCACCATACGCTACTAATGCACTCATTGTCAATTACGTACTACACATACATTCATCTAAACCTACACTAACAAAGAAATGTAGCTCTTTTTTTAAACCAGGAAAGTTAGTTCTTACAAGAACTTTTGGTTTCTTCTTTTATAATTTTTTTGGGGTTTTCTGAACAATTTTTATTTTTTGGGGGTTTTTCTGGAAAAAAAAAAAAAAAACAGGAGAAACCAAACAATGAACTTCAGGGAACAATAAAAATAAAAAAATAAAAACTAGCAAAAGAGACTTTATTGGCGGCGGCAGATCAGATCGATCGACTGCTCACCAGAGCACTTTTAAATATTGAAATTGAGGACGGATGTCCAAGGTTTGGGCTGATGGATGCACTCTTGATGTGCTCGGCTGCGATGAGGTGGATGGCGCAGGAGTGTTTCTCATCTGTCGGCACTCTTCTCGTGCAAGATTGTTTGGATGAAGGGTCCTCATGTGCTTCATCATACTTGCCGTGCCGCAAGAGTATTTCTTGTTAGGATCCCCTCGCGACAGGACTCTTTTGCAAATCTTGCACGTGACCAAGGTGGCATTGGTCTTATTCTGCCCCTCGGGAAAAGTAAAAAAAATTCACACCACTGAAGAAAAACGTTTTTTGGGTGGTGCCTCCGCCAAAAATTCATCCTCAGAAGTATGAGGTGATGCAGGTGATGCCATTTTTGGTTGAAAAAAGTTAGAGCTAAGTGTAAACTTAGTCTAAAAAAATCTTCTTCTCTCCAAAGAGATGGTGCTCTAAAGAAGGTCAAAGAAGAATGATTGAAATGGGTGGGGTCTTTCAATAGTTAGAAGAGGAAGTGTAATGAACCAATCAAATCTCTTTTTTTGCAGGTCACATGGGATCCGCGCACCCTGCGCTTACGCAGCACACACCCAGCGCGCATCCGCATAATTGAATAAAAAAAAAATTATAGGATTAGATGGAAAAACTATATTAGTTTTAAGACTAGTTTAGAGTTTGTCTTCAATTAATATTCACATGAAATCGATTATATATATATATATATATATATATATATATATATATATATATATATTTTTTAAAATGTTAAATATTTAGCGGGATTCGCGCACCTACCGCGTCAGACGCAGATGACGCATCGAGGAAGTGTGTAAACGTCGCGTTACGTCCATCAAACGTGTCGCGTATACGCTGGGAGTCGCGTACCGATCGCATTGTGATCGCGCACTAAACACGTACCCAACGCATACCATGCGCGGATGCTATCGCGTAGGGATCGGGAACGGTGCGCGGATTCAAAAACATTGAAAAAAATATATAAAATAAAGTTTCGCACATATAAAAAAAATATTTAGAAAAATATAACAAAAATGTTTGAAAAACCCATTAAGTTCAAATAATATTTTTTAATTTTTAAACGAATTAATTGAAAAAATAAGTTTAAAAAATGGTGATAAAAAAGTATTTTAAAAAAAAATGTAATTAATGGAATGGACACACTGAATTTGAAAAAATATACAAATCCAATCAAAATCATTAAACATGATCTCTTCAGAGATAAGTTATAGATAGGAATTAGCATTTAAAAAAACCTTTGAAATTCACTGAAAAAACCAAAGGTTTCAGGGGCGTTATAGTTAGCTGGACATTTCCCTCGTACAAAACCCTAGAAATTCCCCTGTTATAGTTAGTTCAGCTAACTATAACTCGTGCCCCCGCAATGCACTGCTGATGAGGTCACATATTACATCACTCATGACATGGTCAGTGACATCACTGATGACATCACTGATGACGTCATCCATGTGATAAATTAATGCATCTTCTCACACCCTAATTTAACCGTCGATACACCAACTCAAAATTTCAGACGTCCATTCTCAAAACCATAGATACTCCAATACCAATAACTACATACCCACTTATTAACTCTTAGGTCTACATACACCCCCACTCATTCACCTGTACAGTCACTCATACTTACAGTCACTCCGTACAAGACTATCATATGCATTTATACACCTACATAGACACTTACACACCACCAATCATCCATAGAGGTACTCTCACACCTAGTCAGTCATGCAAATAATTAATTACACTCCCATTTACTCACCTATGCAGTTATACACACTCAAGTTCACTTACTCATAAAAATATTACCACTTGCTTACGCTCATACAATCATTGATACAAGCACACATTCATCCATACAGCCACTCACAATCACACACTCTCACATATACCCACTTATATACTCTTACACGCATATATATTGCCTTTCACATATGTAGTTAGTCACAAATGTACCACTGAGATATACATTCAATCCCTAACACACCCATACATACACTCACGCAACCATACAGTTCATCACAGATGCACTCTTAAAACCATGCACCCATAGAATCACCCACTCACACATATATGCATAGAGTCACACACACCCTACCCACACAAACACTCAGGCACCCATACAGATACTCAGACAACCAATCAATAACCCATATAGACACTCATATAGCTATTCACAAAACCATGCAGCCACTTATACACCTACACACAGACACATACAGCCATTCACACAGTTTAGTCACTAGTCTGCAGTAAGATACATTTAATGACTCACTTATAGTCAGTTACGCACCTACAAAATCATCCATTCACACACTTGTACACCCACTCATTCTTCAACAGACCGTTCCCTATATATATTAAACATATTAAAACTGTACAGAAACACATACTCACTGGATGATGTCATCAGTGATGTCATCAGTGATGTAATTTGAGATGTCATCAGTGATGTCACTGACCATGTCATGAGTGATGTAATAGGTGACGTCATCAGCAGTGCATTGCGGGGGCGCGAGTTATAGTTAGCTGAACTAACTATAACAGGGGAATTTCTAGGGTTTTGTACGAGGGAAATGTCCAGCTAACTATAACACCCCTGATACCTATGTTTTTTTCAGTGAATATATATGGTTCGGTGGGGGGTATTACGTAGTGCATAGGTGCATGAATGAGTGACTCACTGTTTGTATGTGTTGAAGACAGCATGTGTGCAGGACTGTATGGGTGGATGAGTGTGTTAGTGAGTGAATAACTGTCTCAATAGTGTCTTTATGAGTAACTACATGTTTTAAACTAGTATATGTGACTATTGGTGCATATAAGTGAGTATATGTGAGAGTGAGCGATTGAAAGAGTTCCTGTATGAATAAGTATGTGTTTCTATAAGTGATTGTTTAAAAGACTAAGTATGTGTAAGTTTCTGTAGAAGCAAGTGTGGTGGTGTGTGTATAACTGTATATGCAAGTAAATGAATGTTTGATTCTTTATTAGCATGAGTGACTGTGTGTGTGAGTAACTCTATGGATGAGTGGCGTTGTGTAACAGGATGTATAGGTGTATGAGTACATATGATGAGTGAGTACATGTATGAGTGACTGTATAGGACTGTTGGTGAATGAGTGGATGTGTATGTGGATCTTAGAATTACTGAATAGCTTGTTGTAACTGGTATTGGTATGTCCATTTCTTTGAAAACTTTAGTTTCTATTTTTGAATGTGCGTATCAAAGGTTATATTAGGGGGAGAGGAGGTCTGCCACTCTATCACAAGGATGATGTCATCAGTGATGTCATGAGTGATGTCACTGACCATGTCATGAGTGATGTAATATGTGACGTCATCAGCAGTGCATTGCGGGCGCGCGAGTTATAGTTAGCTGAACTAACTATAACGGGGGAATTTCAATGGTTTTGTACGAGTGAAAAGTCCAGCTAACTAGAACGCCTCTGAAACCTATGGTTTTTTCAGTGCATTTCGAAGGTTTTTTAAATGCTAATTCCTAACCATAACGTGCCTGAAACCTATGGTTTTTTCAGTGAATTTCAAAGATTTTTTTAAATGCTAATTTCTAACTATGCCTACAGAGATAGGACATGTGAAGAAAGAAGAAAAAACGCACAGAAAGAAAAAAAGGAAATGTAGAAAGAAGCAACAGAAGTCCTCAAAGAACAGAAGAGCGGAAAGAAGCCTTGTTGCAAAATTATCTTGTACCCTCAACTTTTTCAGACGTCCAGTAAGCGCCATTGCAGAGAGGTGTAAAAAGTGGCACGGCCTGGACCACCTCTCTGCAACGCAGCTCAGTGGCGCTTACTGGAAACACCTGGTGGGCTAGTTAGCCCCCAGGGGCCCTCAGGATTGAAGGGGAATTATTTTCCCAACTTAAAACGCGCCATAGGGCGTGTTTGCACACGTCACCTCAGGCCCCGTCCCCTCCCTTCACCACTGTGTAAACGCGCCCTGTGCCCGTTCTAAGTTGAGAGATTAAGTCCCCTTGAATCCTAAGGGTCCCTAGGGTCAAACTAGCCCACTAGGTACCTCCAGTAAGCACCACAGAGCTGCGTTGCATAGAGGTGTAAAAAGGGGCATGGTCTCAGAACACCTCCTCTGCAACGCAGCTCCCTGGCGCATACTGGAGATACCTGTTGGGCAGGTTGGCCCTCAGGGACCCTCAGTATTGAAGGGGAATTAATTCCTCAACTTACAACTAGCCAGGGGGCGCGTTTGCAGAGTGCTGCAAGGAGGGGGCGAGGCCACCGGCGCGATGCCGGTCTTTTATTTCTTTTATTTTTTTGTTTAAGAGGGAGGAGGGCTGGGTGGCCCCCCTTCTTTTTCTAATTTATTGGCCCCGGGGATCCCAACCCCCGGGTCATGGCCTTTGTTTTTTTTTTATTCTTTAGGAGGGGTCTGCGTTGCTCCCCTCCTCAGGCCACTTATGGCCCCTTTGTTTTTTATTATTTTAAAAAATATATATATTTATAGAAACACCTAGGACATGCTGGACAAACCATATGTACCTATCACCATGACTATTTGTGTGATATTCATTAAAAGGTGACTATGCATACAATGAATCCACGTGGAATGTATTTACACCGCTAGTGAAGCTCTGACGCCCTACCGTGCCTAATCCCGGCGCCCCCGCCGGTGGGTACTCTCCAAGTAGACACCCTTGTCGTTTATTTATACAAACATGGGTAGCTATTGACGGGCACATTTAATACACACGCACACCAAGCCATTCAAAGGGGATTCGACAAAAATTCAACCAAACTATGCAAGAAACCCCCCTCACGGTTAATAAAACACACATCCACCACCGGATGTGTAATACTTTTTATTTTAGTCTCGGGAAAGGAGACGAACCTCACTTGAGAGTCACAGCGTGCTCCTGGCTGAGCCCAATGCTGTGTTACACCCACCAGTGCCCGCAGAGTGCCACGCACCTCTGTGTTGCATTCCACCAGCTAGTGCGTATGCTAGGACACTCTCTTGCCCATGTGCACTATAACACCACCCCGTGAATATGTCATGCCACGCTTGCCTTCGCACGGGTTATATTGCCCCATCTAACGTGCCTTCCTCGATGCCTATGTTATAATGCACAGCGCTATGCCATACATATTACAATCTGGGATCCATATCTTTGTCACAGTGCATATGCAACGTTACACTCCCCAGCACATTTTATATTACAACTTTAGAGACTAGTTAGGTAACACAACACTGCCCTGAGCATATTACACTCCAAGGCGCATATCGCATAGCACGTGCTAGTGCCTGTGCTATCTCGCGCTCTCCAATGAATCTGTCATTGCGCACAATGTACTGCATGTTATATTTCACGCCCCGGTTCATCTTATATCACACTTTTTGGTGCATAGTTTATACCATATACTATATCTAGTTTTCATTTTCAATCGTGCTCTCAGGACTATGTTCTATATAACACTGCGTCCACCTACCCTTTTCACGGGCATTACATTTTGCGATGGGGGTGGAGGGTCAGGGGGTGTTTCTACCAAGTGAGCCCAGAGTCACAGTCACAAACGTCCTCTTCTTCCTGAATAAAAGTGAGATTATGCGGCATACTTGTTCACATTTTAAGTAGTTCGCACAGACACACGTTTTAAAAACAATAAAGTTTCTAATACCCACCTTCTCTGAACAGTTAGCTTGCTGCCCCATCCACCTCCTCCCTATCCTTGGTTGTCTGAATCCATGGACTAGCCTCCTCCCTCCTGCCATGCATGGTCTGATGTGCTGCCACTGCCCTCCATTTAGCATGATGTACCAGTCCACTCCTCCTGCCCTACATTGCCCAATTCTATGGCCCAATTCTATGGCCCATCATTGACCTCCTGCTTAGCCTCTGTGCTTAGCTTGCTGCCCTATTCTCCTTCCCCCTGCCCTCCGATGTCTTTGTGCATGCCCCTGCTCCATCCTTTTTGCCCACCATGTTCCATGGACCTGCCACTCCGATCTACTCTGAGTGTTCTGTTGAGCTGCCATTCCCCTCCCACCTGCCTAGCATTGTCAGATGACTGTAACCTGTCCCTGCCACCTCCACCCTGCCTGTCCACATGCCATGCCCCTATCCCCTTCCTCCTGTCCTCCATGGTCCATTGTACTGCCACACCCTTCTGCCCTCCCTGGTCTGTTGTGCTGCAACTGCTCCTCCTGCCTGCCCTGTGCGGTCTGTTGTGAGGCCCCTTCCCCTGAACTTTCTTGTCTGTGCACAGGTCCTGACCCTCCCTCCTATCCTCCATCGTCCTTTGTGCATGCCCCTGCACCCTCCTTCTTGCCCATCATAGCCATTGTGCTGCCACTAACCCTCCCACTTGCCATGCATGGTCTTCTGTGCTGCCATGACCCCTCCCACCTTCCCTGTGTGGTCAGTTAGCTGCCCCTGACCCCCTCCCACCTTCCCTCCATGGTCTGGGTGTATGCCATCACAGTCTCACTGTTGGTCTTCATGGTGTGTCTTGCTTCTAGTGCCCATCCTGCCTGACCTCCATGGCTATCTTGCTGCTCCTGCCCTGCCCCCTTGCCCCCAGCCCTCTGTTTACATGTGCAGACCCCTATTCCCTCTCTCCTGGCTTGTCTGTTCCATTGTAATGCCCCTGATCCGTCCCGCCTGCCCTTTATGGTCTGTTATGCTGCAGCTTTCTCTCCTGTCTGTCCATTATGGTCAGCTAGCTACCATTGCCTCGTTCCCCTCTGTTCTCTGTTGTCCATGTGCATGGTCCTGTCCCCTCCCTATTGCTTTCTATGGATTGTTGTGCTGCACTCCCGTCCCGCATGCCCTGTGTGGTGTATAGTGCTGCTGCAAACCCTGATGCCTGCCCTGTAGGGTCAGTTTGGTGCACCTCTCCATGTCCCTCCTGTCCTCTGTTATCTGAGGCCATGTCTCTACCCCAATTCCTCCCCCCTATCATGATCCAATGTACCTTACTTGCAAACATTTTGAACTTGGTAAGAGGGAGATTTTGATTTTCCCCTTTGAGTTACATTGAAAAAGAGGAGATTGTAGACAGGAGACAGATCAAATAAAGCCCATTTGAGCTTAAAAACATTGGATGTTTCCTGGCTGAAACGGTGTTGGCATGTATGGTTGTACTACCACTGCCTCTTCCTTCTGCCCACAATGGTCTATTATATTGCCACAGCCTCTCTTGCCAGTCCTGTATTGTTGGTTTGTTGCCACTGCCCCCCTTTCCACTGCCCTCCATAGTCTGTTGTGCTGCCACTGCCCTTCCTGCCTGCCCAGTGTGGTCAAATTGTTGCCTCTACACCCTCCTACCTGCCTTCAAGTCGTGCCCCTGGCCTCTGCCTCTCAACAGTATCCCAATCAACAACTAGATTGCTAACATTCTATATTTATTACAAAAGTGTGGAACGCCTGACGTCATCTTGATGTAATCAAAACTGTAATACCTAGAGCATTTCCTTTAGAAATTACATATATGAAAGGGTCTGATTTGCATCAAAAGTATGGTTAGTGCTCTAAAAAACTAAAAGGAGGACATATTTTCTGAGTGTTCAAATAGCAACAAAAAACGTGTAAATTATTTGTAATCATCATGTTTTTTTATCCAGTTGACCACTTGATTAAATGTTGCACTTAGGGGAGAGGATGTGGTGTTACTTGCAGAGCTGCAGACTTTGCAACTGGGGAACCAGGTTGGAGTTTCTGCTTCGGCTCAACATTCTGTGATTCTGGTCAAATCACTTAATCTCCCCATGTCTACAACCAAAATGAATTTGATCTTGTGTGATGTAACCAATGCTCATGTAAAGCACTCCAGTACCTGACAAGTCTGCACTATATAAAACTGCAAATGCACAACAAAATAAGTGTTTTGCACACTTCTGTCACTGGGCTACATGTGGGCTACATCTGGGTGTTATTTGTGCTGCATTTGGGCTCTTTTGTCTCTGGTGGCCATCTTGGGAGATTTATATGTTATGAAGTTTACTAATTTCCTTATTTACTGCAGTCTCCTCAGTAGGAAATACTTTCAGTTTTTTACTTTGATTCCATCAAGAAGGCATTCAGATGTGTCACACATTTGCCATAAATTCAGAATGTTAGCACTCTAGTTGCTTATTAGATCACTGTAGTAAAGCTACTGCTCACCAAGGAAGTCTGCTGCTGGTATTGAAAGTGCATGTTTCAGTCTGCATGTCAGAATTTTTTAATGAGATAGAAGAGGATTTGATAAGTCACTCAAAATGTGCCCTAATTTTTCTTTCTGCAGCACTAATCATACTTTCTATGGCAAAATGAACCCCCTCATTGTGTTCCTTTTTAAATTAAATGTTTTAAGAGTTACCACTTTATTCCAATCAAGATGGCTTCAGGTGTGCAACACGTTTGTCATAAGTAGGACTGTTAGCGCTCAAGTTGTTCTTTAGAACACTCTGGGAAGCTGCAGTACAACACAGAGGAATCAACTGACAGTCTCTGCCCTTGTTGGATGTACATGTTTTATTGAGAATGTCAGACTTCATTCTCACATGACTGAGAAAGATAATGTGAATTTACAGATAATATGCTCTCAGTTTAGCTTATAGATCACCTTCCAAACCTCTGTGGGAAAAGCATGAGAAAATAGTTCTCTCAAACATGATTCATGATATCACAGCAGAAGGCTTTTTCACATGGTAAAATCACCTTAGAACACACCACAATTCCTAAAATGAGTATGGTACCATCAACAAATGATTTATAATGTAACTAAAGTCTTAAAACCTTCTATTAACTGTAATGCTTTTTAATGAGGTGCTATCATGTATATTGGTCCCAAGATGGCTGCCAACACTTCTTGGATGAAGTACTGACAGCCAATCAGATCTCATGAGGAGTTGTGTGGTTAGGCTCCGCCCAGATATATCTATCTTTTTAACTCTAATTTTCTCAGGAACTACTGAACGGATTTACACCATTTAAGCAAAAGGCACGAGTCTGAACTGAGGACTACCTCTTTGCCAAATTTGGTGTAATTCCGTTCAGCAGTTCGGGCTGTAGCTGCGTCAACAGGTCCTATGGAAAAATGCATGGGGAAAACATGTTTTGGGACCTCCCTTTTTTCTCGGCCCCCGCTTGACGAATCACCGTGAAATTTTCAGGATAGGAGCAGACCGGAGCTGGCCAAAAGTTTGGAAAATTTCGCGAAGATTCGTCAATCGGCGCCAACGTTATTCCAAATAGAATGTTGCAGATTGCTATGGAAAATAGGTCCTAACTATAACTACCTACTGGCGACCGCCAGTAGGTAATATTATATATATATATATTTATTTTCACTGAAAAAACCATAGGTTTCAGGCCCGATATAGTTAGGAATTAGCATTTAAAAAACCTTAGAAGTTCACTGAAAAAAACAATAGGTTTTAGGGGTGTTATAGTTAGCTGGACATTTCACTCGAACAAAACCATTGCAATTCCTCCGATATAGTTAGTTGTACTAACTACATCTCGCGCGCCCGCAATCCACTGCTGATGTCACACATTACATCATTCCTTCATTAATAATAATCGGGAAGGGGGCCGCGTGGGCCCCCTCCCGAGGCCATAATTTGCCCCAGGGAACCCATGGCCCTTTTTAAAATTTTTTTTTTTTTTATTTATTTTTTTATTTTTTTTTAAATGGAGGGGGGCTGCTTAGACCCTCTCCTCTGGCCACTTATGGCCCCGGGGACCCCATCCCCCGGGGCCTGGTCTCTGTTGGGGGCTGTGGGGGGTCCCCAATCCCCCCCCGGTCCCAGCCGGCTCCCTGCGTCCTGCGGGAGCCGGCATTGCATTTCCACATGGGGAGCAGCTAACATGCTGCTCCCCATGTGGAAAAGCAATCAGCTTTGCTTCAATGAAGCAAAGCAGTTTGCAATGACAGGGCGGGAGCCTGAGGCTCCCGCCCTGTCATTGCAAACTACATTGTCCCGGGGGTGGGCACCCCGGGACACTGTAGGAGCCGGCCCTGGGGGGTGGCAGTCCCCAGGGCCTATTCAAGGCTCCAGCAGTGGGGCCACGTGGCCCCCCTCCCACATGGACAAGTTGCCCCGGGGGGTGGCGGTCCCCAGGGCTGGGGGGGGCTGCGAGCCCCCCCAACCTATTTTCAATAAGCCCCAGGGGGTGGTGGTCCCCGGGGCTGCGGGGGGGCCATGAGGCCCCCGCATATAGTATCTTTGAGCCCCGGGGGTGGCGGTCCCCGGGGCAGTGTGGGGGGGATTGGGACCCCCCCACACTTTTTTATAATTCTGCCCCCGGGATTTGGCCCACCCAGAGGGTCAATTACCAAAGAAGCGTGAGAGTCCCGCGCTTTTTTTTTTTGCGGCCGAAATTCGCGCTTGGTGCCCGAATCTCGCCGTTTAAAAAAAAAATGCTTTTTTGGCCCTGGGGGTCCTTGTGAGACCCCCTGAGCAGGCCTAGGGGGTCAGGGTGTTTCTACCCTGCCCCTTGTCGCGTTTTTCGCGTTTGTTTTATAGGTTTCTTGTGCCTCGGTTCTACCGGGGCACAAGAAGGCTGCCAACACTTCCTGATCTGGAGTGTTGACAGTCAATTAGAATACAGCTCGTGCACAGCAGGGTGCACGCTGGGTGCGGGGAGGGTGCGTGGATCCTCCGAGGCCTTAGATATATCTATCTTTTTAACTCTAATTTTCTCAGGAACTACTGAACGGATTTACACCATTTAAGCAAAAGGCACGAGTCTGAACTGAGGACAACCTCTTTGCCAAATTTGGTGTAATTCCGTTCAGCAGTTCGGGCTGTAGCTGCGTCAACAGGTCCTATGGGAAAATGCATGGGGAAAAGGCGTTTTGGGACCCCCCTTTTTTCTCGGCCCCCGCTTGACGAATCACCGTGAAATTTTCAGGATAGGAGCGGAGCGGAGCTGGACAAAAGTTTGGAAAATGTCGCGAAGATTCGTCAATCGGCACCAACGTTATTCCAAATAGAATTTTGCGGGTTTCCTATGGAGAATAGGTCCCAACTATATCTACCTACTGGCGATCGCCAGTAGGTAATTATATATATATAAAAGCAGCTTCCCCTGAAACCCTGTGTGTGCTCGACTTCTTGGTGAAAGCGAGGGAGTTTGGTCCTGATGTTCAGAGTGCAGCCAGCAGCACTCAACGAGCGCCCATCTTTAAAGAGCTCCGGCGGATCAGTTGGCAATCTGTGGTGTAACTAAACATCTTTTGGTAGACGCCGGAACCCCGCTTACCTGCAATACGTGCCTGATCATCTCCGATGATACCGCGACTTCGCTGGATGTTGCCGCCTACTTAGACTGTTTCCTCAGGCTCAGTTTCAGGAACACAGCGGTAAGGTGAAGAACCAGGGGAGTTGCTCACCACCCTCCTGCAAACAACCATTGGCAAAGCATGGGGAAGGAGCAGGCACCGCCCACTAGGGCTAGTACTCACATTGATTGACTGCTCCGTACGGACTTGCAGTGGCAAGTTTTACTATGCTGTTTTGCCTGCGATGCCTTAGCCAATCAAATCAAGGGCATTGACATTTGAAAAGGAGGGCGGGAGAATTTACTGAGACCAGTGGCATCTGAGGAAGTTTTACACAAACGAAACGTGTCATGCCGGAAATAAAAGCAGCTTCCCCTGAAACCCTGTGTGTGCTCGACTTCTTGGTGAAAGCGAGGGAGTTTGGTCCTGGTATATATATATATATATATATATATATATATATATTCACTTAAAAAACCATAGGTTTCACACATGTTATAGTTAACTGTACATTTCACTCGTAAAAAACCAATGAAATTGCGATGCAGCGCGCGCAACGAAATTAATTTTATTAATTTGTTTTGTAACTTACCTGAAATCGGCCGTTTGCCGCATTTTGCAACCCCCCACCCTGCCCCTCCTCTGCGCCATGTCACCGCCCCGGTAAAACGCCCTACACGGGCCGTCACTGGGCTGGGAGCAAGCAGATACACACAAACACATGCACTCGCACAGAGCTTTAACAAAAAGAAAAAAACTATTTCCCAGAACACAAGCACTGGAAGGACACAAGTATTTTGCCCATGCTCCAGGGGAGGGTCAAACTGAAATAGAGGACGTGAAGCCTGCACGAGTTAACAAATCAGAAGCAAGCAAATGAAAGACGATAAAACCACCCAATAGTAATCAATGGGCAGACACTAAGCCACTGTAATCTAACAAAATGTTTTGTTATCAACAGCGCATGTGCTGTCCTAGAAGAGACCTAAAAAGTAGATGCCAAAGCGCAAGTAGTGGAGGAACTTAAGTACTTGGGCCATGGTCCAGGGGAGGGCCAAACTCAAGAAGAGGGAGAGAAGCCTGTATGGACGGACAAACGAGAGCAAGCAAAATAGAGTGATGATGTTGAAGACAACCAATGGTAAGCAAAGGGTGAAATCTAAGCCCACTGTGAGCTAACAAAATGTCTTGCAAGCATTACCAAACGTGCAGTGTCAGATGAGACCTAAAAACAACATTGCATCGAGCATGGTTTGACTTGTCAACAACAAAGGCTTGTCTATGGTCAAGCCTGAGGGCTAGGGCACAGAGCCCATGGTTAACCTACCTCACACCTATAACAATGCCGAAGTCCGCATTCCCCCTAGCCCTGCCCCCAGTCTAACAAAAAGATTAGCACAGATCTCAGTGCAGCCTGGCCATGGCCCACCCTCTCTTATACCCAAGCACAGTCTGCCTGGAGCCCGGGTCTTAGGTTACAGCAACCAAGAACCTGGAGCACCCTACCTTGTCTCACCCAGCACTAACTGAGTGCAGAATTTAACTCCAAGCACGGAGAAGTCCTCTCTGAAATCCCACCCAGTCATCTCCCTCATATTCCAGAGTTTCTCCAGATCAAAAGAAGGCAAGGCTCACTATATCCTAGCCCACACCTATCCTAGGCTAACTACAGAGAAGCCCTTCTGAGGACTAACCCACTCCAATCAATCCCAGAGCCCAGCATAACCCACCTTAACCAACCCCATCTGAGTGCTACCATGACCAGAGCTGAGCTGAGCTTTGTTGCCAGAGCAGTGGCCGTTTTGAGGAAATAACTAACCCCTTGTGCCTCGGTTTACTTGTTTGTACACATCTGTGGTGCTTACAATGAAACTGAATGTCGAAATTTAGCATTATCTACATAGCGGGGCAGTTACTTATACCAATGCAGACCCACGCCTGTGTCTTCAGTGTTGGCAGCATCACCTAAAAGTGGCCATTAACTTACAAGGATGGGTGTGAATTGCTGGAATTATGTTTCATCTCAAAAGCAATCAGTACATCATCCATCGCAGTGTGACCAACTATGCTTATCTGAAGCAGGCATGGTCCATTTTAATTATGGGGACCATCAGTTTATAGCCGGTTAACTGGCTAATAAATGTTTTTCTAAAATACTCGTTCCTTAAAAAGCTTTCCCGTTGGTCGATGGCAGTGAACTAAACACAGTAAGTCCCCAATATACTGTCAACAGCAGAGCAAGTCCTGGTGCTCTCCAGGTCGGGCCTGGTGATCCAGTAGACTACTGCATCCACTGAGATAATCTGCACTTAACCACAGTGCCACGGTTCAAATACCAGCAGGCCCACTCCTCTTTCTGGGGTCCATACAATGAGTCCCATTGAGGAAGGTAACAAGCTAACCCGCTTGTGGCCAATAAGCACCAGGATACCATTGTGGGGTCTCTTGGTCAGGCAAAGCTCCATAACAAGCCCCTCAAAACCGTGGTCAGTCAAATGGCACTTTATTTGCTTTGCTGTGGTAGAGCACTATATGCTGGCTAGAATATACAGTATCCCACGGAACGCTCTAGAGCAGGGCCACATTATATTTTATAAGGTACAGTAGTCTAGCGCAAGTTTGTACAACTATGCGCTCGATAAGGCCCAATATGGTCATTGGCGTAACAAAAGCACCTGCAGCCCTGCGGTGCATGTGGCCCTCCATCTCCGGAGGCAATTGGCCGTAGAGCTTTGGACTGAGTCCGGATCGTGAGAGGCCCCCTGCATGTACTCTGCAGGGGGGGGGCGGCCCTCATGTTTTGTTACGTCACTGAATATGCTGTATCTTGAGCGGGACCAGCCCTGAAGACTTCCCCCACCAGCACCGTTCTGCCTCCCCTTTGTGTGCCAATGCTCCATGTGTGCCTCACACCAGTATGCTTTCCACCTCCAACTTAAAACCCCACCGTTGATGCTACAAAATCTCCCATTGCATGCAGCGCTCCGCTTAAGACGTCACAGCGCAAACCTAGTCAAAAGGCAGCAGAGAGCTGTACATGATCAAAGACAAGCATAAAGTCAATGAATAAGAGGAAAGGAAGCTGGGTTCCATGGACTGCAACATACATATGTGAGCACTAACATGCTACGTACAGCAAAGCAAGACAAACACACTGTGTGAACTTCCGCGCTCATTAGCATAATGCAGCAAATACAGAGATCTTCAGCAAGCCCTGAAAATAAATACGACTAACAACCCTAACACAAGCACAGTGGCAAGGCCAATAGGTCCGGTGTTGGCTGCCAGGCTTTTGGTTTTATCAATACATGTTTTGTTAGTTTGTAAAAATATGGTAGGGGCGCGGGGTTAGGTGCCTGGACTTTGCCAATTTTTTTTTTTTAAATGACTAAAAACTAAAATATGAGTAAAAAATAAGTGCAAATTGACATAGTAATTTAAAATCTTTGCAGGCTATATGAGTCTCTTGCATACAGACAAAATCCGCTCGTAAAATGTAAGGTCTTCTCGTACCCTCCTTCTTTTGTTCCCATCATTGAGGCCACAAATATTTATAGTAGCTATGCGAATGCTAGCCATTATTCTTTACAAACATCCCTACGAGAAGGCCCAAAAACTTTATGAAGGCTTTTCGAACACTACAGCATATATTAATTATCAGTTCTCCAAAAGAGCCCTGGATACAGATTCTGACAGTTTCAACATTCTTATAAATCAAGTAAGATAAAAGAAAAAAAGGCATTACATAATAAAGCATAACTTCCTTCAACTGTAGTTTGTTCACATCTCTGACATCAAAAAAATCATCACTTACCCGCTGCCCCCCCCCACCTCTCCGATCCACTCCCTCCCCGAACCCCTTCCCCCCCCCCCTCTCCCTCCCTCCTCTCAGGGATCCCCACCCCCCCCCTCCCTCCACCCACTACACACAGCAAGAGGACCCGAGGTCCCTAGTGATGGGAAGCTAGGAGCCCCCCGGGACTAACCCTCCCTTAGACAACAAGAAGAAAGAAAAAAACAGTCATAATACATATAATGTAATCAGCTAAAGCCAAAAAAAAAACAGCTAAGCTTAAGACCACACCAGCACAAACACAGTAAGCTCAGAGAAAATTACATCGTTCAGGGGAGATATATCATTCCCTATTTCGCCTCCTGAATTGAATGCAGGAATTCTTTTGCCTGAATCTCAGATACAAAGAATTTTATCTGCCCCGGATACTGAATTTTTAACTTAGGTGGATTGAGAAGGAACACTTGTGACCCTTTTGCCTGGAACAGAGGCATCAGCAAGCGTAGTTGCCACCTTCGCTCAACCATGGCCTGGCAAAAATCTGGCCTTACAAAAAATGTGCGCCCCTTCCCGATTCTTTTCCTATTGGGCCTGGCCAAATCGAACACAGCCCCACGGGCTAAAAAATTATTGAATGAGATCAAGATTGCGCGGGGTTGCGCATTGGCCTGTCCTGAAGGCTGGCGCTGCCTAAAAGGAAAACGGTGAGCTCGCTGTATTTCAACCTTCCACTCCCAGTGTTTTAATTCAGTAAGCGCCTCTGTAAAAAGTTCTACGATGAACTGCCTGGTGTCCACACCTTCTGATCCCTCTGGTATACCAAGGATTCGGAGATTGTTCCTTCTCATCTGGTTTTCCATATCTGAAAGTTTCCAGGCTATATCATCCTTCTGCCCTCCAATTGTTTCCATAATGACCTTTTGCGCCGCTAGATCATCTTCGAGCTTAGAAATTCTTTCCTCGGCCTCTCCGGTCCTAGCTGCTATATCCGAGCAGGCCTTAGCTACCCTTCTAATAGAATTTTGCACCTTGCGGCAGGCCCCTTGAGTACGAGAACTTTCCGCCCTAGTCTCAGCCCGATGGACCATAATAATCTGGTAAATAGCATCCAATGTGACCTCTTTAGGGGGATTCTGGCTTGAACCCGCAATCGCAGCGGCGTCACTTTTTTCAACCTGCGAATCACTACCAACTTGGGCCGTGAAGGAATAATCCCATGCAAGAGCACCCACAGGGTCCTGCGCCTTACTTTGTAAAGGTTCATCGGGGTTCCACTGATTTTTCATCTTCCACACCGTTCCTAACCTGGAAAAGGACTTATCATCCATATTCTACCCCCCCCCCCCCCTCATCAAGCCAACCTGCGGTATCGCTGTCTTCATCTATCCAGTCTTTACTCAAGCTTCCTTCTTCAGATGAGGATGGATCAGACATTGAATAAAACGTGTCCCCCGCTTCATATTCTTTACCAAGTTCTAATATGCTTTCAGTTTGGTACGCCCCTTGTAGGTTCTCTCTATTAGCACCAGTATTGCTACAAAGATTAGTGTTGCCATTAATTTTCCCATCCCCCTGTCTGGCCATCGAGGGGACTGCAGTTCCCATAATGCACCTGCCAGGTGCTGTGGCTTCCTCATCGGACTTGCTGGCTTCACTTTCCTCTCCTGGGGTTGCTGGCACACTAATAGTACCAAGATTTTTACTCATACACCCAGAGGCAGTCAATCGCTCTGTTCCATCATTCAAAAGCGTGCTCTTTAAGGCAGGTAAGAGGCTCCTACCCGAGTTAGGATCAGCCATTTCAGCATCCGGACCCCTGGTAAAAGAGACAGAGACACACTCCTTTTTATCAGGCTCAATCTCTCCAGACTGCAGATCCCCAGTTTTTCTGCTTTTCAAATCTGTACTTTAAGAAGGGACTAAACAGTCTGCTTCCCTCTGTTCGGCGCTAGTTCAGGAATCGAGCCGCTCCGACCACCGTCCCCAGGTAGCACATCTTTGCCTTCCCTTACCGGACCGCTGATGCTCCCCGGAGGCCCGCGAGTCCTGGCATTCCTTGGCGCGGTCTTCGAAGCCATTTCAAAGCCAGTGCGTGGAGGATACCCGAAAAGCACCGCAGCGCAGAGAAGACCCGCCCGGGTCACACGGCGGAACCACTGAGGATCCTTCCAGAACAGCAGCACCCAGTGCCAAAGCATTCCTCAGAGAAAACTGGCTGGTCTCAGCAAAATTTTGGAGATGGGAGATCGCCCAGGAGAGCACTCCGAACCCAGCTCACTCGGCCGGCTGACCGGCCGCCATCTTGCCGTTATGTGTTACTTGACACTTTAGGGTTTAAACGGATTGCACATACAACTCAGGACTTTAGGACTAAGGGAGTCGCAGTGCTGTGTAAAAATGGAAGCATTACCTGTGACAAAAAGATTGTTGATAAGCTTGGAAGGTGGATAATTATGGAAATTAAGTATGGGACTGGGTTATTTACTCTATGCTCAGTATATGCCCCTGTTTTAGATGATCCTTCAATTTTGGCCTACTTATCTATGGTGCTCCCCTCTTGGCCCTCTCCCTATTTGGTATGTGGGGATCTAAATGTGAACGGGTCTCGGGGGACGGCAAGGGCAGCAAGTACAAACCGCGAGTATGTAAAGCACTAAAAGATTTATTAAAAGATATAGGCCTTATTGATGCATGGCCTAATCTGAGGGGCACAGATCGGGGGTTTACCTACTACTCAGCTCCCCATCAAAAACTGGCCAGACTGGATTATTTTTTGGCGTCACCATCCCTTTTAGATGAAGCTAGAATAGAAATATTTCCCAGGGTAATGTGTGATCATAACCCTGTAGTATTTGAATTTTCTTTAGGTGGGGTAGTAAGGCCACGGAAAAAATGGACGTTTGAAAGGGCGCTTCTGCTTGATTTAGATTTTTAGATTAAATAAAGATAGTGCAACCCCAGGAATGGTATGGGATGCGTTTAAAGCTTCAGTTAGAGGGGAGACCCTGAGGTTTAGCATTAATAAACAAAAGAAATGCTCTAATCAAATTAAATGCTACTATCAGAAATTAGCTGGTTTAGAGACTAAATTAATTTCTGGGGTGAATAATGGCAGCGATCTATCTACAATTTCAGATTCAATTATGGTAACTAAAGCTGCTCTAAATGATTTTTATATAGGCAAACTGGCCGGCAAGTATCTTGTTAAAAAACAGCAGTGCTATGAATATAGCGAGGCAGTAGGTCGACTGTTGGCAGTTAGGTCCAGACAACAGATTTCGGCTGGCTATATTAAACAAATTAAGAATATGCAGGGGGACATATTTTCAGATGACGGTGGGATTAGGGAAGCCTTTAAATAATTTTATGGGGTATTATACACTGCAGCAGCCCCACCTGTCGAAAATGAGATTATGTATGATCTAGAATTTTTACCCAAGGTGAAGCTGTCACAAGAGGAGGCCCTCTTTTTGGGCAATGAAATATTTCATGAAGAACTCCAGAATGCACTGTATGATCTCCCGTCGGCCAAAGCCACCGGCACTGATGCCATACCATTGGAGTTTTATAAAACCTTCTTTAACGAGATTGCTCAAGAGATTCTGGCTTTGTTCAAAGTAATTAAAGGGGGGGGGTTATTCCTCTGGTATCATGGGGGACAGCAAACATCATAATTTTTTTAGAGAAAGGGAAGGATGCCCTGAACATGGGGTCCTATAGACCAATTACATTATTAAATAGTGATGCTAAACTATACTCAAAGATCCTCGCTTCACGTCTGAATAAGGTTATGCAGTATTTAGTTTCAGATTGGCAGCATGGATTTATTCAGGGCAGGGGGGCTGAAGATCATATTAGGCGGCTCATATCTTTATTTGATGCGGCATACGTACTAAGATTACCCATGGCAGTAGCCTTTTTAGATGCCGAAAAGGCGTTTGACCGCATGTCTTGGGAGTTATTTATGGAGATGTATGGAAGCTAACAATCTAGGCGTGGGGTTCATTAAGGCGATACAGGCTCCATACTATAAACCTACAGCACAGGTTCAGATCATGGGTGGTGTATCGGAACCATTTGCGATTACAAGAGGCACAAGACAGGGGTGTCCATCTTCCCCCCTGCTGTATGCGCTATATATGAACCCATTCCTTAGGCGCCTCGAAGCCTCAGCTAACATCTCCCCTTTTAGCTTACTTGGTAGAGACACAAAACTATTGGCATATGCCGATGATGTGGCTGTCATCACTTCCGATCTGGGGAACACTTTGATTGAGGTTGAAACAATGGCTGAGCAATTTGGGCTGTCTTCTGGTTATCGCCTCAATACGGAAAAGACTCAGATTCTGGTTAATAAGCAGGTGTCTTTTGTTGATAGCAGGATTGTGGAAGAGGCGGTATATATGGGCATACGAGTAAGAGCTAAGATGGAGGATGTGGTGGAGGCAAACCTTACTCCTATAATAGGTCAAATCAAGAGGGATATGGGCCGCTGGAATAATCTAAAACTATCTATAATCGGCAGATGCAACCTGATCAAAATGGTGATCCTGCCCAAACTTTTATACATTTTTCGTACAATACTTTGGAAATACATCATGTATGGTTTGGGCTGATTGAAAGGGAAATAGTCAGATTTATATGGTCATATAAACGGACACGTCAATCAAACATCTTCCTAACTTTTCCTAGGGAAAGGGGCGGCCTTGGCCTACCAAATTTCAGGCTGTATTATCTAGCAGCATCCTTAAAATATTATTGGCCGCTGTTTGGTGCTATTGAAAATAGGGTTACCAACTCTTGTTAAAAATATAGGAGCCTAATTACTTTAACAAGACTCGTTTTAAGACCCTTATGGCAGCTTTTCGAAACTGGGCCTGGATTAGAAAGAAAATAGGACTCGGGAGGTTTAGCAGGTATACTCCACTACTGGATAACAATCAGATACCGGCAACCTTGGCAGATGAATATCTACAGAGGTGGGGCAGAGCAGGTGTTTTTAGGATAGGGGATCTAATGGCTGGGGAAAATTTGGCTTCTTTTGATATAATTATGGCTAGATTTAACATTAATCGTAGGGACTTTTTTAAGTTTCTACAGATAAGGGATTTCCTCCTTAAGAAGACTGGTGGGACATTAAGCTTCTCAGTGATTGCTAGAAGCTCTTACGGGTATATGTCCCCCGTCAATCTCATCGAAGTATACTATACACCGAGGAGGTAGCGGATGATATTGAAAAGCACGCTATAAAATGGCAGGACATGCTTGGTGTCGGGTTTTACTAAATCTATTGAAATGGCGAATACAGTGTTATACAGAGCGAACCTACGGGCCCAACATTTTAAAACTCTTTATGATCTCTATATCACCCCGGCAAAGATTATTAAATGGGGGTGGCAAGCAGGGTACTCATTGCTTCAGGTGCAAATCGCAAGGGGCGGATATTGTTCATATATTCTCTACGTGCCTCAAGCTAGATATTCTAAGAGGTGAGGTTTCTGGATTTCTGCAGCATGTTTTAAAAAGGGAAATCCAGTTGACTCCCCTGCTTATGCTATTAGGTGCAACCATGCCAGAAGATCCATGTAAATAGTTTGTGTTTATTGCCATGTCTGTCTATAGACTATGTGTTGCCTCAGCCTGGCTAGACCCTCTTCCCCCATCACTGGGGCAATGAAAAGCTAGTCTTTTACATATTTTGAATCTGGAAAAAGCATTATATGCACAAAAGGGAAGGAAAGGGAGAGCCTTAGGTCTCAAAATATGGAGCCCGTTGAACAATTGGGTTGAAGGATTAAGTTAAGGAAAATAAAAAGTAGGCTGAATGGCCCGATTAACGTTGAATTTTTTTTTTGATGCTCATGTGTAGAAATGTAACTTTGTGTTTAGGAAAAGTGATCTTTTGTTATAAATGTCAACTTTTAAAAAAAAGTTTTTTACCTTCCTACTCCTGTATGTTTGTTCGTATATGAAACAAAATAAAATAATGAAAGAATGGTTTAAAAAAAAAAAAAAAAAAAAAAAAAAAAAAAAAAAAAAAAAAAAAGCAAATTGACATAGTAATCCACTGAAGTGAAGGCCTTGGTGTGGATGTGCTCCTGTGAAAGAGCTGAATGCGGTCACTTACAGTGAAGTGAGCCAATGGCTGAGGTGGGCTGACCCAATGCCCCAAGCTGGATGCTTCTGGATGGGGAAGAGAAATAGGATTAGCACAACAGGCATTAAACTTGTAATTTGCCGTTCTGTAATAGTGGACATTAATCTTGGAGCAGTAAATTAAGAAATGTGCACAAAAGGGCACTGATATAATGAGGTAAATCAACAGGAAGGTAAGTGTAGAGTCCTTTATTCCTTGCTCCTCTCTCCATCAATACTCTTGTCACCAACATTCTAATGTCCAAAACAAACCATTTACTGCGGGGGTGGTCGGAATATACCAACTGAGGTCAGCCGGTATTAACATGGCATACATAAGAAAACACATTGTAACAGGCACCTATGTAGTAAATTGAAGCTGACAGCGCCTCCAAAGAAATGTTTAACATAAATGCACGTGGGGGGACAACAAAGGAGCAGGTGGCATACTGCTAGATAAAGTTGCAGAGGGAGCAACTTGGAGCAGAGGCAGTGCAGCAACGCAGGAATTTGGGGATCAAAAATAAATATATGGGTGGGGGGGGGGGGGGGATCAATGGACGAACTGGGTGGGAGGATAAGAGCAACACAGAGAGTGGGAGGGGATGTGAAGGGAAAACTGCATACCAAGCAGAGATAGGAAAACACATGCACTCCCATTGGGTGCTAAAAAAAAGAAAGAAACAAGCATGGGCAAAGACAATAGGTGCTGCCATTGGGACCTGAGGATTTTGCAAATGGTTTTCAGCCATGCTGTACAGTATCAGTAATGCTGTGAAGCATGGCAAAAAGAATTACAACAACAACAAAAAGCTTAAGATGCAGACAGCCACGTCATTTTGGAAAGCATGTGGGGGAATCAACATGGGTGGAGGAGCATGGAAGCAACACAGGGCCAAAGCGGGTGGGGCTGGGGAGTGGAAATAACACAGGCCAGAAGCAACACAGAGGGCACCGGGACCAAATGGGAGAGTGAGCACAGCATGCAGCATGGGGGATAAAAGCAAACTGGTGAG
The DNA here is from genome assembly GCF_964204655.1 of Triturus cristatus. Taxonomy (NCBI): domain Eukaryota; kingdom Metazoa; phylum Chordata; class Amphibia; order Caudata; family Salamandridae; genus Triturus; species Triturus cristatus. Next base: position 176,523,663 of record NC_140579.1, on the reverse strand, counting down.
AGAGAGAGCAACATGGAGCTAGGAGGGAGAGAAGAACACGGATGAGAAAGCAATGCAGGAGGAGGGAGCACACAAATGCGAGCACAACACGGAGGGGGCAGGGGAGAACCACAAGAGACAGAGCATCACAGCAAGCAGAAGAGAAGCACACTAGGTAAACAACTGGAAAACCACATGCACCTTTGGTGAGTGCTTAAACAACAAGCATTTGCAATGCAATAGGTCTCGCATTTATAAGAGTTTGAGCTATTGGCATTGTAAAATTACAATGCCTTTTATTTATGCTTTGGTTTTAAAACAAATAAAAGGCATTGTCATTTACAATGTCAGTAGCATAAACTCGCATAAAAGCAGTGTGTGGAGTGCAGCAGTGTGCGGCGTGCAGCAGTGTGCGGCGTGCAGCAGTGTGCGGCGTGCAGCAGCGTGTGGCGTGCAGCAGCGTGTGGCGTGCAGCAGCGTGTGGCGTGCAGCGGCTTGCAGCGGTGTGCGGCATGCAGCAGTGTGCGGCATGCAGCAGTGTGCGGCATGCAGCAGTGTGCGGCATGCAGCAGTGTGCTGCGTGCAGCAGTGTCGTGCAGCATGCAGCAGTGAGTAATGCAGCAGTGTGCAGCAGTGTGTGGCGTGCAGCAGTGTGCGGCATTGTGTGGCGTGCAGCATTGTGCGGCGTGCAGCATTGTGCGGCGTGCAGCATTGTGCGGCGTGCAGCATTGTGCGGCGTGCAGCATTGTGCGGTGTGCAGCAGTGTGCGGTGTGCAGCAGTGTGCGGTGTGCAGCAGTGTGCGGCGTGCAGCGGCATGCAGCAGTGTGTGGCGTGCAGCAGTGTGCGGCGTACAGCAGTGTGTGGCATGCAGCAGTGTTTCGTGTAGTAGTGTGAGGCATGCAGCAGTGTGTGGCGTGCAGCAGTGTGCGGCATGCAGCAGTGTGCGGCATGCAGCAGTGTGTGGCGTGCAGCAGTGTGTGGCGTGCAGCAGTGTGTGGCATGCAGCGGCGTGCAGCAGTGTGCGGCGTGCAGCAGTGTGCGGCGTGCAGCAGTGTGTGGCATGCAGCAGTGTTTCGTGTAGCAGTCTGCGGCATGCAGCAGTGTGCGGCGTGCAGCAGTGTGTAATGCAGCAGTGTGCGCAGCATTGTGCGGCGTGCGGTAGTGTGCGGCGTGCAGCAGTGTGCAGCGTGCAGCAGTGTGTGGAGTGCAGCAGTGTGTGGCGTGCAGCAGTGTTTCATGTAGCATTGTGCACCGTTCAGCAGTGTGTGGCGTGCAGCAGTGTGTGGTGTGCAGCAGTGTGTGGCGTGCAGCAGTGTGCGGCGTGCAGCAGTGTGCGGCGTGCAGCGGCATGCAGCAGTGTGTGGCGTGCAGCAGTGTGTGGCATGCAGCATTGTGTGGCATGCAGCAGTGTGCGGCGTGCAGCAGTGTGCGGCGTGCAGCGGCATGCAGCAGTGTGCGGCGTGCAGCAGTGTGCGGCGTGCAGCAGTGTGCGGCGTGCAGCAGTGTGAGGCGTGCAGCAGTGTGTGGCGTGCAGCAGTGTGTGGCGTGCTGCGGCGTGCAGCAGTGTGCGGCATGCAGCAGTGTGTGGCGTGCAGCAGTGTGTGGCGTGCAGCAGTGTGCGGCGTGCAGCAGTGTGCGGCATGCAGCAGTGTGTGGCGTGCAGCAGTGTGCGGCGTGCAGCAGTGTGCGGCGTGCAGCGGCGTGCAGCAGTGTGTGGCGTGCAGCAGTGTGTGGCGTGCAGCAGTGTGTGGCGTGCAGCGGCGTGCAGCAGTGTGCGGCATGCAGCAGTGTGTGGCGTGCAGCAGTGTGCCATTCAGCAGTGTGTGGCGTGCAGCAGTGTGTGGTGTGCAGCAGTGTGTGGCGTGCAGCAGTGTGCGGCGTGCAGCAGTGTGCGGCGTGCAGCGGCATGCAGCAGTGTGTGGCGTGCAGCAGTGTGTGGCGTGCAGCAGTGTGCGGCGGTCAGCAGTGTGCGGCGTGCAGCAGTGTGCGGCGTGCAGCGGCATGCAGCAGTGTGCGGCATGCAGCAGTGTGCGGCGTGCAGCAGTGTGAGGCGTGCAGCAGTGTGTGGCGTGCAGCAGTGTGTGGCGTGCAGCAGTGTGTGGCGTGCAGCGGCGTGCAGCAGTGTGCGGCATGCAGCAGTGTGTGGCGTGCAGCAGTGTGTGGCGTGCAGCAGTGTGCGGCGTGCAGCAGTGTGCGGCGTGCAGCAGTGTGTGGCGTGCAGCGGCGTGCAGCAGTGTGTGGCGTGCAGCAGTGTGCGGCGTGCAGCAGTGTGCTGCGTGCAGCAGTGTGCGGCGTGCAGCAGTGTTTCGTGTAGCAGTGTGCGGCATGCAGCAGTGTGCGGCGTGCAGCAGTGTGTAATGCAGCAGTGTGCGCAGCATTGTGCGGCGTGCGGTAGTGTGCGGCGTGCAGCAGTGTGCAGCGTGCAGCAGTGTGCAGCGTGCAGCAGTGTGTGGCGTGCAGCAGTGTTTCATGTAGCATTGTGCGCCGTTCAGCAGTGTGTGGCGTGCAGCAGTGTGTGGTGTGCAGCAGTGTGTGGCGTGCAGCAGTGTGTGGCGTGCAGCAGTGTGCGGCGTGCAGCAGTGTGCGGCGTGCAGCGGCATGCAGCAGTGTGTGGCGTGCAGCAGTGTGCGGCGTGCAGCGGCATGCAGCAGTGTGTGGCGTGCAGCAGTGTGTGGCGTGCAGCATTGTGTGGCGTGCAGCAGTGTGCGGCGTGCAGCAGTGTGCGGCGTGCAGCGGCATGCAGCAGTGTGCGGCGTGCAGCAGTGTGAGGCGTGCAGCAGTGTGTGGCGTGCAGCAGTGTGTGGCGTGCTGCGGCGTGCAGCAGTGTGCGGCATGCAGCAGTGTGTGGCGTGCAGCAGTGTGCGGCGTGCAGCAGTGTGCGGCGTGCAGCAGTGTGCGGCGTGCAGCAGTGTGTGGCGTGCAGCAGTGTGCGGCGTGCAGCAGTGTGCGGCGTGCAGCGGCATGCAGCAGTGTGCGGCGTGCAGCAGTGTGCGGCGTGCAGCAGTGTGTGGCGTGCAGCAGTGTGTGGCGTGCAGCAGTGTGTGGCGTGCAGCGGCGTGCAGCAGTGTGCGGCATGCAGCAGTGTGTGGCGTGCAGGAGTGTGTGGCGTGCAGCAGTGTGCGCCATTCAGCAGTGTGTGGCGTGCAGCAGTGTGTGGTGTGCAGCAGTGTGTGGCGTGCAGCAGTGTGAGGCGTGCAGCAGTGTGCGGCATGCAGCGGCATGCAGCAGTGTGTGGCGTGCAGCAGTGTGTGGCGTGCAGCAGTGTGCGGCGTGCAGCAGTGTGCGGCGTGCAGCGGCGTGCAGCAGTGTGCGGCGTGCAGCAGTGTGAGGCGTGCAGCAGTGTGAGGCGTGCAGCAGTGTGTGGCGTGCAGCAGTGTGTGGCGTGCAGCAGTGTGTGGCGTGCAGCGGCGTGCAGCAGTGTGCGGCATGCAGCAGTGTGTGGCGTGCAGCAGTGTGTGGCGTGCAGCAGTGTGCGGCATGCAGCAGTGTGCGGCATGCAGCAGTGTGCAGCGTGCAGCAGTCTCGCATTTGTGAAAGTTAGAGTTTTTAGCATTGAAATCTAATGTTTTTTTACTTTAGTCTGTTCATTTGCAGAGGAGTGATTATATTTGCATAGCGCTATTGCCATTTATATGACGATGTGGCGCTGGAGAACCTGGAAATAGGTTATAAGGGAGGGGAGACAAGAGTGATAGGTGCGTGAAAAATAAGTAACAAAATCCTTGAAAAAACAAACACATAGGTAATGCAAGATTAAGTAAAGCATGTGAAATCTAGTCAGGAACAACATGTTTACTTTAAAGGTTTTGGTTAGTTAGAGCCAAACGCAATTTACCGGCAGCCCAGAACTGCTCGCCTCTATCTAATGTGCTGAACCACCGTAGTGCGAGCGGACTCAAACTGTGAATTCACTCCAAAATACGATGACAATGACAGCGACATTAAACAAGGAGGGAGTGGGAGGGGGGAGTGGGGGCGGGCCGCAGTTGTAAAAGGCAGGGAGAGGGTGAGATTGAGGAAGGGAAAGATAGGGATCAAAGGAAAAAACAAGGGGGTGGCAAATGGTGTGCACTTTGATGTCCTCAGTGTCCGCACGGCTCACTGAGGACATCAAAGCAAGTGATCAGGCAGTGCTTTTCAGGCTGCCAAATGGTGCGCGCGCCTGGGGCACATGCACTGTATTTGGAGGCCTGAAAAGCCACTGTTTGCACTTCCAAAACTCGCTTACTATAAGTCTCGCCAGAGCAGCGCTAAAGCGCTGTCTCAGGCGAGACCTAAAAAGAAGGTAGTACCAGAAAAGGCAAGCAATGTAAGGACACTGTAGGTTGTCCATGCTCCAAGGGACTGACATACAAAAAGAGAAAGGAAAACCCACACACAATAACAAATAAGAAGCAAGCAAATGTAAGTAACATTTCATAAAGCTTTATTTCGACATATGTCATAAAAGCACAAAAAGATACAACAAACATGACAAGACTATATAAATAATACAATTCACACTAGCACAATTTAAAAAGTTATTAAATTCTATAAAGCTCCATTATGAATAAAAAAAAAAAAAATCATAAAAACAGTATAAAACATTTGTATGTGTATTTCCCCAGTTAGAAAAAGGAAGGACATCACTTATCAGAGCATGGGTATGGTAACAATTGTTAGAATTTAGACAGTAAATTTCACAAAAAATACCGCAATGGAAGAATGATAGCAAAATAAGGAAAAAGGAGACTTAAAAATATATATATCCAAAAAACTATCAGAGAAAACCCATGGACAGTGTAGAGTTTAAAGACGAGAACCCTCACTCACCAGAATGGTGACATGCTTCATCACTGGGTCCCCTCTTGTACACAGTGTCCGCACGGTACTCTGTGTAAGCTACAACTCTCCCACAGGAGAGGAGCACAGGGTGTTCTATACTCCAATGTGAGTGTGTGAATAAGGGGCAGAGTGCAAAAAATAATAATAACTAATGTGATTTTAAAATCATCTCAAATGGGAGAAAAAGTATTTATTGACTCTCCCTAATGGATGGTTTAAAATAAGTAGTGTGACGATAAGAATATAAAATTTCTTATCTGACTAGGTCAGGTCAACATGTTTCTGCCTATTGAAATAAATTCATGGCATTCCTCAGGACCATTGTCTTGTCGCTCTGCTTAGATTGTATCATAAAAACCATACTCAGAATGTGTAGGTCTCTTTAATGACCAGCATCCTTGGGTCTTCTTTCTGTAATACATGAAACAACAATTTTTTTTATAAATGTCTCACAATATCTTTCCCAACATCTATCACCAGGTGTGTTTACTTATAGTGCCAAAAAACACCCAGGTGGCACACAAGTGAATATAAATGAAGAAAATTGTCCTCACCATTAAGCAGTAATTTACCTGCCAATACCCTTCAATGGTCTTTACGAACGGGTGTCTAGAGTGTATTAAAAATATAAAAGGAATGGACACACAGTTTAACACATCAAAAAAGTAGTAGTGCGAGGACATTCATCATGTTCATATGGAATACTCTAATCACCTATTTAAGTCAATACTCATATAAATTCACAAAATCTCATCATCCATCTAGATGTTGTGACAAGTGAAGCTAATCGATGGTTCAACAGCCTACTAACTATAACTGTTTGGGATTATCCTAGCCTACATGAATGCTGCCTTTCAACCAGATAACAACAAAATAACTATTGGAAACACGGGCACTTCAATCAAGTGTTCTCCAAAAGGGCGTGTTTTTTTTATATATTATATATATTTCTCTCTCATGGACATTCGCTGACAAGCATGCGAGTATTTTCTCAGTTAACGAAAACAACATGGGGCTCAAACAGTGAGGTAAAGCTCTCGTTAAAAATAATACAGTAAAGGTCTCGATAAAAAACAGGCAATTCTCACATAAAGGCGAGTCTCCAAACGAGAAAAACGGGCCATGAAAAGGTCCCAAAACATAGAGAAACTCTGGCTTACCTAATCACGCCGTATGTCTCTCCCGAATGAGTCAGACAACTGATCAATGCGGCGTTCTTTTAAATACCCATTGGCTTGGCTCCGTGCATGCCGTGACCCGGAAGTTAAACAAAAACTTCCAGTATACGGTAAACGACGAACATTCAATGAAAAACTTCGTAAATAAAAGGAAACACCTCTAATGTCGATATATTTATAGGTACTGTTGACGCTGTTTCTACTATTACGCCCCTAGTTATTAGACGAGGAGCTGCTGCTAGAAAAGAATAATACTCACTCGTATCAATCAATCACACCAATACGGTGCATTCTGGGACATCTAGTTTCTAAGTGTAGGATGTTTATTTTTAAGATGTGGCTATTAACGGACACGGCGACCATGAGATCAGTCTAAAAAATCTATAGACTCAAAAATGGCTTATAGTATGTAAACACCATCATCATTAAAAAATACACACAGATCCCAACCAAAGGTCATGGTTTGACATGCAGAGATGTGAAGAAACAACAACCAAATAAGATAGTGATTGTTCACACAATTTAGACAGTGACAGTAAAATTTAAAGTGCGTGTGCGGATGGCCCAAGACCAACTTAAAAATTTAGCGACAGCAATAGCTATATAAGGACTACAATCGGAGCCTAGAACTCTTAAAGCGGAGATACAACTCCGTGTACCAAAGGACAAACAAATTGGTCTCAGCCATTTGCGTCGCGGTACCGCATATAGCGGACAAATAAAAAATACATGTGGTATGGTTTCATCCTCAGTCAAGCAATTATGACACTTGCCACTAATACTAGAAGCCCATTTACATGTAAAAAATTTAATGGGAAGAGAACCGATCCTAAATTGGAAGAACAGTTTCCTATCAAATGGCTTCTGGATAAGATCCCAGTACTTCTCACACACAGGCCAGGATTTGAAATCCAAAGACCTAGTGGCAGATATAGATTGAAAAGATGTTAAGAAAACCAATTCCCAATATTTTTGCTTTAGAACCATCTTAGTTGGAAAAACTGAGGTCTCCGGGCTATCCCAGAGATACACCAAATCAAGCTTAGTAAATATGGTTCTAATTTCTTTGAGCCATCCTATTTTATGAAAGCGATCTAAAGCAATCACATCTTTGAGGCCCTGGGCAAAATGTGAAAGCTCCGGTGTAGTCCATAAACGCCTCCAGTATAAAAGCGGGCGTAGCTTTGCCATATCCTCTATATTTTTCCTGCCCAAATCTAGGCGTAGAGGAACCATCGGAGTACTTTGAGGGACCCCTGTGAGGCAACGTAACAATTTGTTCTCTGCCACGACTATACATCTTAAGTCATTGAATCCCCACAGTTCTGCTCCATATAGTGTTGAACTCACTGCCTTAATGTTATAAATTTCAAGGGCCGGGGTGACAGGTTTTGTAAGAGACATTTTATGCTTCTTTGTCAAGGTACCTATATGCTGGTGAAATTTTAAAGTTGTGAGGTTCAAATGACTTTTCCAGCCCATGTCCTTTTGTAGTGTTATGCCTAAGTACGTTAAAGCATCCACCTGCTCAAGGGGCACATTGTTTGTTAAAATCCTTCCCTTGAAAGACTTGTGCTGGTTAATTGACAAGAACTTCGTTTTAGAAGTGTTGATTTCAAGCCCTCTTTCTATACAGAAGTCACTAAAAGCATTCACAGCCCTCTGTAAACCACTTGGGGTCCTGGAGACGATCAGCGTATCGTCCGCGAACATGAGGACCGGGATACGAGTTCCCGCCCGGATGGGGGCGTCAGATGGTATCTGGGAGAGGTATTCAACCGCCCCGTTGATGTACAAAGTAAACAGGGTGGGAGCCAGCACACATCCTTGCCGTACACCACGCTCGACAGGGAAGGGATCGGTAACCTCCCCCTGTGACCCCCACCTGATCCTTGCAAAATTGTCCTCATGTAGGCGCACGAGTAGGGTTAACAATTCCAGCTCCATCCCCATTTCCCCCAACACCCCCCACAGTTTTCCCCTGGGGACCAAGTCAAAAGCCGACTTGAGGTCTACGAAGACGACATATAATGACCCCTTGCCCAAGACCACGGTTCTCCAGTAGATGGTAATAAACCGGAAAACCTGGTCAACGGTGCTAGTACAGGAACGGAACCCGGCCTGAAGCGGAGACAAAATGTTTTCTTCTTCAGCCCACACTTGTACTTTATTTAGCACCAATCGACCCACTACTTTCTGTATAGAGTCAATAAGACTAATGGGCCTGTAGTAGGAAGAGATTTATCGCCCTTCTTAAAATCGGGGATAATTTCGGCTCCCTTCCATGATGGTGCGACTGGGGACCCGTTGGCCAAAGCGTTAGCTAGAAAAGCTATATACTGGCACCAAGTTGGTCTGTCGCTTAAAAAAACATCAGCGGGAATACCATCCATGCCGGGGGCCTTCCCACCCGACACACAATCAAGTGCTATGTCTACGTCCTTTGGGGAAAACACCATACCTTGATAAAATGTAAAAGAATTCAAAAATGAAACATCTATGGGGCCTCTAGCGTACTGGGGTATAAAAAAGTCAAGCCACTGCGTTTGCGCTACATTATTTTGGGGCGGTTCCGGACACCCTCTCTTTGCCACCCTTTGCACTCGCCTGTAGTTGTCCCTAGCGTCTCTCACCCCAGAGTGATCTTTAGATTTAAGCACTCCAATTAAGTAAGTAACAATAAACCCAACCCATGGTAAGGAACAGGCGAGTGCTAAGCATACGCCGTTTAGAAGGTAAGTCCTAAAAAATACTCTTACCAATGCCCAATAAATACAAATCACTCTCTAGCAAAACTAAGGACACAGACATTACTCCCAGGCAGGGCCAAAGTAACAGATAGTGCTCTCTATAAAAAGCCTTTATTCTCTAGAAAGACTGACAAGAGAAACACTCTTCAGCCAGAATTTAAAAAACAAATAAGCATTGGCAAAGCCAGCAGATCTGGCTTTAATATGCAAAGCAGCATCAGCACATTAGAGAGAGAAACACAAGAAGGAACCCCCCAGGAAAGGCAGAGAACTCTACAGTTGTAAACTAGTCCCTCATGACGTTCAATGCAAGCACTTGATTTGAATACCACATTGGACTGAGCCACCACATGATTGACAAAAACCCCGAGCCAATGGCTGAAAGAGACTGGTAGAAGAAAGCCATTGACTGAAAGGGGATGACGCATTGCCTACTGTATGTATATGTATGATTGACAGTCGTACTGTCAATCCCCAGACCCTAAAATCACCATCTAGCAAGGTCCTGAAAAAACAAAGCCCCAAGACGTGTAGAAAATTCCCAAAGCAAGCCGTGTGAAATACAATTAACCAGCATCAAGAGCCATGAAATACAAATACACATACCGTGCAGCAAACTGTCCCCCTCCCCTTCAAAACAAGCATTGGCATAGCCAATAGGTCTCGCCTTTGGGACCTTATAAGTGTTTAGCCATGCAACAGTTAATGTTGTTGCAGTAAGGATATTGTGCTGCATAACTAAATACTTATAAGAGGTCCCAAAGGCGAGACCTATTGGCTATGCCAATGCTTGTTATTGACTTGGCGCTATGCGGTCCTTGCAGTTTATTTTCATTCTGCACCCGTGGCGCCACGAATGGTACAGTCTAAGCTCTAGGCGCTTGTACCTTATACCTCAAGTCCGGTCCCAGGTGTATGTCGCCCCCCCCCCCCTCCCTCGATAGTTCGGAAATGCAGCACCCCCTTCCCGCACCGTGCACCCCCAACTCCCCCACTGCCCTACCACCTCTCTACTCAGTTCAGCAGCTAATAAAGCGCCTCTTTGATGCTGGTGTGACTTTCAGCGCTTTAGGAAGTCCATCCGTGCGGCCAGCGGAGGCAAACCAAGTACAAAGAGAGCAGCTTGGGACGTTCAAGGGCCAAGAAGAGGAAAACAGTATTTTTTAGCAGCCACGGGGGTATCAAGGAAAAGAAGCAAATCAAATAAATGCGACCATTTAATTGGGAATAAAAAGGCGTGTGGATTCATAAAAATACGGTAATTCCTGTAATTAATAGTCTAGGGAATAAAAATCGGGCGAATGAGACCTACATTATTTTTATTTCGGTGTTCTCTTTGAGACTTTTAAATGTATAACTCTCCATCCTAGTATGTTGGCAGAAGAGATTTCTTGAGAAGGGGACAGCGCAGTCTTCTCTCTGGTCACGGAGCTGGGCTAGCAGCAATAACTTGGCAGAAGCTCCCGTGAAACAAAAGTAATCACAGAGACGCGCTGGAGGTAAAGCTTGAATGGTTTATTTGAAATTCTGCAACGTAAACAGACACCAAATCGTATCCAGCGCGCACACGAGATAACAAATAAATTTTTTTTTTTTTTTTTAAATACATGGACACCGGGGCAACACACGTGCCCAGTTCCTTGGAAAGTGCAGTTAAATAATTAAACATTTGTCAATTGTTTGTGACTTTTACGTTAAATATTATTTATTTGACCCATCTTTTTGAAAAAAAGAAAGAAAGAAAAGACTCCTGGTGTGTGACGTTTCTAAAGGGGGGGCACAGGAGGCTGCGGTGGAAAAGTAAAGCGGTGCGGGCGTGCAGGTCGCCGTTGAGGTGAGAGGGTAAACTGCTGGGGTGCAACCAGCATAAATCGGGGGGGTTCGTGGTTTGATTGGCAGAGCATCTCACAGTGGGGGGGGGGGGGGGGGGGGGGAGGAGGGTGGCGGGACTTTCATTGGGTCAGGAAATGTCACACACAGGGCAGAAAAAAACGAATCCCCTCAGCACGTGCTCCATGGAGTGTGCTTAAACAAGCCCAGAAGTGGTGCGCACGCGAGCGAGAGAGCGAGAGGAGGAGCAGGAGGTGAGCCCAGGAGTGGTGCGTGCGTGCACAGTATGCTCTTTTTGGAAGCACTGCACTCGTGCTGGTGGCGCGCCCCTGCTTGCTCCCGCAAGCTGGATGCCGCCACAAGGACGAGTGTGTGCTTCCAAAAATAGCAGAGTGACGGCTAAAGGTCCTCCTATGCAGCGCATGCGTGCTGCGTAGGCGAGACCGAAAAACCAACCAATACTATAACCATTAGAATCACAGTTTCATAGCAGGATAGTAAGAAACAAACACATCACCCAGAACATAGTTCCTAGAATAGACAGCACGCGCATAATATCCTTCACCCCATAACAGAACCACACAATATCCAGCAGTATGCAGTGTAGACTGGAAGAAAACCACCACTTGACAGCTGGGAAGTCACACACGGCACGGGCACTGGGAATACCCAGGCACCGAAAACAACAAGCACTCCACAAAAACACCCAGCACCCCCAGAAGAACATGAAAGGTTCTTAGCACCCTATGGCGCAGGAGACACCCTGCACTGCAAAAAACGGCTCAAAGAATAACCAGCACTACACAGAGAATCCCAGGACAAAACCAGGCACTCACAGGATGTTGTGGTGTTGCATTCTAGTTGTTATGGACTACATGACCACCGCCATGCCCTAGCGGGGAGGTGGAGCTGGGAATGTGATATGCACAGGCAGCAGTGGGTCACTATGCTCTCCCTCTCCTAAATAAAGAAAGAATTACCCAAGTACTGGTGTTCGAGTGCTTCATATATGTGGAAGATCACTACTCTACAGATATATCCACAGAACCTAAATGTCGAGGGCCCCACAGCCCTGGACAATAAAAACACCCAGTGCCCCACAGCGCTTCACTGCCTAGCCTAGAGAATACCCACCCCATGTTTTTATCTCATCATATCTTTCATGCAGAGATTTTCTCACTCTATATGCACTGAAAGAGCCGCCTAATTCTTCGGACTAGGGCTTGCATCGTTAATTTTTAGTGGAGATATTGACAAAACACCAACACAAAATGTCTGCGGTTTGGTGCCTTGCGATTGAAATAATGTCTAACCTTAAGTGAGTCAAGGCTTTTATTGTTTCTTCTATATTGTGATGGGGGTGTGCCCGCTTAGTATTCCCTCCTACCTTTTAATGTGACCCCGGGGGCGGAGGGGGTGAACGAGGATATAAAGCACCCCAAAGAATATGCATCGCCCTATTGTACATTTAACACCAGCAGGCCACAGCATCACACCTACTGCATAGTTTATTGAATACAAAGCAGTGCGTAGCACAGTAACACAATACCTAGCAACACACACTTTGTCCAACACTTCACATTAAAGGTCCAGATAACACCGAGTACCACGACCAATACGCACGGCCCCATGTCACAGCATAAAGAACACAGTGCCCGGTAACATACACACTAGACACTACCCGGCATACCTCCGTAGGACATACAACTGCACCGCCAAGAGAATAATCTTAAGGCCATAGTGACCACACCGTCATCCGCTTCAGTCAACACGCATACACAGACGTCACCCAATGATTACACTGACACTTTATTTGTGGGTGAAGAACTGCTGCAGGTTTATTTCATACAACACAGTATGATAATAAAATTGGGTTATCTTACGGGCGATCCAGGGCAGGCAGCCCCTTGCTGCTCCGCCCGCCTGGTGAGCCAGCACACACGGTGGGTCGATGCCAGGCAGTGTGGCACATAATTTACAGATCATCCACTGGGTCACGTGATCTGTCTCCTACTCCCGCCCCTTCCGACAGGGGCGGAGCGTGTTGTGGCACACCCCCGGTTGGTCAGGCCCCCCAACCGCCCGAAGGACTAACGGGGCGCCGTCGCGGTCTTCCCAGAACCCCCTTCGGCTCCTGGACCTTGGCTCGGGCACCCTTACTGTGCCGGACAGGGGTACCCTTACTGTGCCGGACAGGGGTACCCTTACTGTACCGCCTGTCGCAGAGGTACCCTTACTGTACCCGTCTGCATCCAGATCGCCCTGTAACTCCGCCACAGCTCTGGGGAGGCTACCGTCGCTGCCAGAGCCCCCCTTTCTCCCTTCGCTGTTATAGGTGCCCACCCTGCGAGCCAGCTTTTAGTGGGCTAAATTATGGGTCCTGTTCTGCAACCAGTAAATGACGGCATTAATTTGCAACATTACTCCGGAGCCCAGGGCAGACTACCAAAGGATGTCTTTGGGCCCCACTGCCGTTCAGCTTAGACGTTACTGGTGTTCCTAACTTTCTTAGCGATGCCACTGCAGATCTTCCTAACGTAATTATGGGAAGATTTAGCACCTACATGTGGAGCCAGAACTGAACCATAGCTGAATTCGTCAGTCCATCGATTCCCTTCACATCCTAGCACGAAGAAGGTTTTACTTTCCACCTTGTCTACAAAGGTGATGTATAGATAGCGTCATGGTTCCTGAATTGCTGCTGCTGCGAGGGGTGCATGATTTCTCAGCAGGACAAAACATTTTAACGTAACTGCTAAATGGACGGCTTTTATCTTGACTCCGGATAAAGCCAATGTGACTGACTGAGCTGCCGAAGAATACATCTCTCAGCTCGAGGACTAAATTTGTGAACGTTTCCCACCTCCCTGGCTCCAAGGAGAGGCTGAGCGAGAAGAGCAACACCTAAATCCGTTTCTCAGGCAGGAAAATATGGCATGGGTAACAAGGCATTGGTGAAATAGGCGCTTATGGACCTGCAATCCTATTAAGATTTTTCAATTGGCCAAATTAGGTGCCTTCCTGGCTTGGAATTGTGTTCCCAACAGCTACAGCACAATAAGCAGGGTGAAGGTAACGTGTGAGTTAACCACTTTACCTACGTATATAAACACAAGCTGACATCACAGGTATCTCAATTTTCTTCCTTTCACATCTTATTATCCTACTGTTTACTACAAACTGACCCATATCTTAGCAACATCTCCTCGTTATAGCCTTTCTACTTGCAAATTAAGTTACATTAAATTTGACGATCGAGTCTTATACTAGTCCCGCTGTTATCCCAATCTTTTCTTACTCTCCACTGGGACAGCGTAACCAATTCCTTGCTTGTTGAATAGAAGCTAGCTTTTGGACTTTATTGCTGCTGAAAGGAGTTAATAGGTTTGCCTACAGTCCTTGTTATACCGGTGTTGCTGTGCTATAGGTAATTCATTGCACCGACATCGTGGCTTGAAAATGAAACTTCTTATTTTATCAAATAATATGTTGTGAGCCACAGTGATGATTTCGTTCATATCTTCATAGTTGGCAGTGTCTCTATCTTGCCAATACCTGGGTCACGTCCGCCTTAAATGACGACAATACATCTGGCTTTTCCGCTAGCCTTGCCCATTAACCTGTCAAATGTCTGTGGAGAGCAGCACATCTCTGGTCATGCTCATTTCAGAAGGTGTTAAGCCCTTTCCATTACTAGAAAGTTTAAGTGCAAAATTCAAGAGGTATGGTCGCTCTCTGCTCTCTCAATCATTACCATGTAGCTGAGGGCATGCCATTCACGGGAGTCTGGTTGACGTATGCACAGGTCATTGACACTCTCCCACGTGCGGTGCTGTGAACCGTTTGAAGTAGTTCATCAGATTCAGCCAGCCACCCCCTAGGTGGAGGCTTGCACTCCCAAACTTCTGCTCGTGTAGAAACCCGGCCACACCTCCAGTTCAGTGAGATTTAGTAGTTCACGACACTGACAACCCCAACGCAGGTAGAATAAAGAGTTATCCAGCCCTCCTTACTTCCTTTCCCAGTTCGACACAGGTCGAAGAAGAATGCCCCTTCCAGAAAGGTCATGGCCTTAACCCTGAAGCCTATCCATACTGCATTCTACCGGAAATCTACAGCATTGCTTTGTAAAGCTTTTTCTGGTTCCACAATTATTTTGTGGTCGATATGCTCTCCCTCAGTTTGAACAGAATCTTAGCTAATCGTACGCCTGCCTAATTCCCAGGGCTGTCTGGCTTAATGCTTTCCGCCTGGAGTTGCCCCATCAAATGTGGCCTTGCACTGAAACTTAACTTGGTTGTCTCAACTTTTTTTTTTTTTTTTTTTTTTTTTTCCCGCATAATTTGAACCAATATTTGTAGCAATCAATCAGTTTTAATACGTGAATTGGCTCGGCACCTCCTTCCCCAATTCAAAACCTAATGCTAACCACAACAATCGGGAACATATGTGCAAAGTCTTTTAAGAGGCACTGAAAATTTTACCGTTTGTGTACTGATCGTTATATAATGTTATTTGATGTTATCGACTGCTACAACTTGCACTGCAATTTAGAATTGCTTTTGTTAAACGATGTAACCTTATCTCACCTTTAACCATAACTATCCGTCCAACATATCGTTAAACTTGTTGACTTCCATTCAATTAATTTCAAAATAATGTAAATTCTTTTTTCGTTATTTGTTTATTCCAACAGTACGGCTTGCTGTCACCTTGTGAAACATCCTGTGTGGTTACACAGCTCTGTTTTCGAATCTCTCAGTTTGTGCAACAAACACATTATGTTCTGCTCCTAAAAGATTATGAAAACCAATCCAACATTTGTTATGTTATACCAAATTTGATGGGCACCGTACCAAATTGGTTCCCTGGCGCTACTCTGAAACCGGTTAGGGTGGTATGTTACTCATGTACCTGTCTAACTAGCCATGTTTTAAAGACTTTGCGGGAAGTCATGAGGTCTGTGCGGGACCTAATCTCTGGAGGTGGGGAGTTCTAATATAAGTGACCTGGTGCGCTAAACCTTGTTCCACCAAAGAGTGTCCCTGTAGAGGATCCCTGGGGAAGCCACATGTAGTTTTATTCTTGTGGGTCGTGACGTGGCCAAGGTGAACATTTCACGTCAACACATTAACATCGTTGAATGTATAAGTTAGAGCAGTATTGGTGGATTACCTAACAAATTGACTTTCTAGATTTTGCACCATGACCCCTTGATGTGCCATTGGCTTGCCTATTTGGCAATGTCCTTTTCGCAGGAGTAAAACTCTCAGATATCATTCACCCCAACACAGTGCATCTCATGAGTGACACCAAATATTTACCGCTCCCAGTGCTTACAAAATTGGACCCTATCCTTGGTTCCCAGGACACAATGCACTGGAATGTCATCTGGCCCTGGTGCCTATCCAACAACCGTGTATTTCAAATCCAACCTTTACCAATCTTTGACCACATGTGAATAACTTAATCACAATCAGCCTGGGCCTACTTCCCTAATCAAATGGCGAGTGGGCCGCAAAAGAGTACATTAGAAATATAAAGCCATGCATTTTCAACATGAAGCCAGGAACCAAAGGAAAGCTTGGGGACAATAGTGTGAATAGTGATGGTGGCCTCTGGGGAAAAAACTAATCTGCAGGGCTACCCAGCTTGCTCAGGCACTGACTATGGCATTCAGCCCCGTGGACAACCTGATCGCTCCGCCCTCACTAGCATTAATCTAACGCACATTGTGAATTACCTATCTATTCTACAAATGTAACGTGTATGTAGATGCCAAGGCATTGAAACGCTACGCATGAGCCCAGGTACATTACATATTCATCGCAGCCATTGCGTCCCTATATTTACTACAAAAAGGGGGGGCACTACCTCCAACAAGCCCAATTATTGGCTGATCCCCAATCTGCGGATAAGTAAACAATGCACAGGAAACCAGTGCGCCATGGGCCCGAAGGCCTAGGAGCGCTTGACATATCGCCGCATTTGCACTTACACTCATAGGCGAGGAGGAATATAATTGCCCCCAACAATCATTCGCCCCACATAGTTACAACATAACAGCATCAACACACTCCGCTGCGCATTGTGCTTGTTGTGGGTGGAATGACTCAAGTGTTGTAGGACTCACGCGGTGAGCGGTGATGCCGACCTGGCGAAAGCACCCTGTGTAACAATGTTCGTTGCCGCCTCCACCCCAGATTCTCTCACTGTCCCCCTCTACCGTGACCAAGTCTTCATAACCACACTCTCCGATGCACTGAATTCGCTGTTGACTATTAGGGCTTTAAGATCTACATTGCAAGTCACAAAAGGATGCCTCTTTTGAACACAGTAACCTGCTGGCCCATTTGCATCATACGCACTGCACTCTGCTATCTACTTGGCACACGTTCTTTGCAGCAGGCCTCTTAACACTCTGAACTAACTACACCGAAGTCAAAAGACCTCTCAAATTGTTGATCTCAGAAGAGGTCTAAATCAATGAAATGTATTTGAATTGAATAGAAATGATACTTTCACACAAAAGTAATTTTTTGGTTTACAGGCAGATATTGTCTCTCACAGGATGAGTGCAGTCTTTGAGTACGATCATATAGTATTCATTTGAGGAAAAACATGGGCACAAGTCGACACTTTTAACACGTTTTAGTTGGCAGATGACCTGCAGGAAATAATTAAGCATGGCTTTATTTTGTGCAAGCACCATCACCCTCAGTCGGACTAATCAATCCAGTGCATGACATACTAAAATATGTTTTCTCTCAGAAAACGGCGGGGGCAATGGCTGTGAAGAAGGGAACCCCCCTAGCAGTAAACTCCCCTGTTGCTCAATAACTTATGTACGGGGTCGGGGTGTTAGGCTTTTGCTGCAAGTTGTCTTTCTGCCCACCTGTTGACTGCTAAACGGGAAGGTGTTTCTGGTCTCTTGGCCTAGGCTTTTACAAGGAAATGCGATGCCCTCCGGTGGCCATTATGCCTATGCACGGAACACCGGATGTGAAAGAAAACTTCTCTGTAGAGGGGGACCGCAGTGCAAGGGTAACAGTCCAATGGAAGGACTCTCCTAAAGAAAGTTCAGTCCAGGAGTAGGAAGATGGCACACATCTAAGGGTTAACGCAGAAGGTTCAAGAAAGAAACATCCATTGAAATGTACGAAACAAATGGGACTGTTGTTGGCCATTAAACCTGCATTGAAGTCGAGGAGAGAAAGCAAATAGAAAGCTATCGTGTTAAGACGCATAACTGGGGCCTAAATCATAAACTAGAATCATATAGGTTGCTATACATAATAGAAATAAATTCCGGCAACTTAACATCTGGACTATAGGAACGCCAGCGAGAACGGGAGAGGGGGAGCCACACGGCGCACGCTACCGGTAAATACTTAGACTACGCGTGACACATTGTTAGAAATGTCCCGCGCCTCCTATACTGTAGAAGTCAGGAAATATTGGTCACTGCTGCCAAATTCTGAAACAAGCGCTACTTAACATCTGGACTATAGGAACGCCAGCGAGAACGGGAGAGGGGGAGCCACACGGCGCACGCTACCGGTAAATACTTAGACTACGCGTGACACATTGTTAGAAATGTCCCGCGCCTCCTATACTGTAGAAGTCAGGAAATATTGGTCACTGCTGCCAAATTCTGAAACAAGCGCTACTTAACATCCGGACTATAGGAACGCCAACCGTGAACGGGAGAGGGGGAGCCACACGGCGCACGCTACCGGCAAATACTTAGACTACGCGTGACACATTGTTAGAACTGTCCCGAGCCCCGCGACGCTCACCGCCACAACAGAACCCCCACGGGTCTGCAGACCAGCACCCGCAACCTCAGGCCTGCGCGGGCCGGAGCAGGAACCCCGGTGCCAACGCACACTCGGCCATCCTTTCCAAGAGTCGTGTTGGACTGCACATTAGCGCCGCTCGGAAATCTTGAGCCACCACTGTCCGGCGACGAGCCGCGGGGAACCCGTGAGAATGTTAGGGAGGAGGGGCACCACAATGCCGCCCAATAACTCTCTCGCTCCGCTACCGCCACCCCCTCATAAGCCACACCAGCAGGCCGTGCCTGAAACCGGCCGCGGACCCCAGAGTGCACCGACGACAATAACGAAACCTTAACCACTAGAGCATCGATCGCAAGAAGACCACTACCCTGCAACGCTGCGGCTGCCGTTAAACTGTTGCAATGTAACCAGAAAACCCCACCGCAACCGCACTTAAAACCCATATGGTGGACGGCCCTTTTATGCACCGAGCAGGCTCTACATCCGAGCCCGTTTGAGGACTACCCAAAATGTCGCCACACACTAAACACAAGGACCCCCTCTACTGCAGGTTTTTCTCCCAGATATCGCTCCAAACCCGGCGCCCCCAAGAAGCACGCACTCGGCGCGATGGCCCACCGCACATGGCCCTCTCTGCCACGCAACCACACCAAGCGCATCACCCCGCCGCTATGTATATATATATATATATATATCCCCATAAACGTTAGTTTCTGGGTGCTTACAAACTCACTTGGCCTTCCATTCCTGCAATGCCCCCTTATGGCTTATTCAGTAGATTACATTAAAAGCCCAGAATTTGAGAGCCCAACTGCTTATGGCAAATAGTCGCTTGTTAACTTTAACTATGATGGATAACTCATATTTAAGTGGCCAATCTGTAAAGATGTATATCTCATTAACAAGGAAACAAACGCATCATTTAAGCAAAGGATGTTACGACATTCGTGTATGTCTGAAATGTCCTGCCTGGTAAACTTGAGAAACGCTACACGACTTAACGGTAAACAACGGAAAAAACACTCTGGACAGTTATTCATGGGTTGTGTGGAGATGGAGAACACGAACGGCTTTGTTGGGGATATTATATATGTACCACCGTTGACACAGTGAAATGGGGGTGAAGACATCGCGAAATTAACTCCTGAGTAGCAGAGAAGAAATCAGACTATTGAGAATAGCAGAAAATGTACTTCTTTTATTCCCCTAAATTTTTAACAGCACAGTAACAAAAGTTACTTCAGTCCGACTAAATTAATTTAAGCAACCCAAAACATCCATCTCGGAATAAAGTTGAACGCCCTCACATCAGCCCTACACCACGTCAGAGTCGCAGCTGTGCCACTTCAAACAGCTGCACTTGTGTACAGATGCAGCAAGAGCTGACACTCAACAGAACACGTCAGAGCGAGCAGGCCCATCCTCGATTTTAAGGTTTTTCCGGTGCACAGCTATTTCAAAATGTACTTGCCAATTGACCGCAGGTGATTCGCTTAATACACTGAAGGCGCTGCTCACCATGGCATCGTACTCCAGGCGCTGCACGAAGTGCCCTCTGTACATGGTGTCCTTCGGAGCCGAGCAGCACACAGGGTTCGTGCCGGGCCCCCACCGCAGGAAATTGTACATATTCTGAAAAACGCGTTACAAAGCCTCTGACCTCAACTGTGCCGTATGCGTCCCCACAAGACCGCGACACATGTACCCGACGTGGGGGGTCCCTACACGGGAGCCTCGCCCCCTCCCCTCCATGCAAGTCACCCAGGCAATGGCCGGTTGGCTGCCGCACACGAGGTGAAGGAGGGGCGGAAGGGGCAAAATGAGGACTCACCGTAAGGAAGAAATCCCGGGCCCCCAAGAGCAGCACAAAACGGCACCCAGTGATGCTGACGACGACCGCGACGACGACCCCAGCGACGATGGCGGCGGCGGTGCTGCAGACCAACGGGATAACGCGTGTCCAGGCTGGAGCGGCGCGCAGGGAACAGAGGAGGAACTGGGCGAGGGGGCCTCCTAAGTAGAGGGGGCAAGCCGCGCCCCCCCCCCGCCCCCAACGGCCCGCCTCCAGCTCCACACTATTGGGGGTCATAACCCTAGTGGGCGTAGCCTCGCGCGCGAGGCAGCAAGGGGGAAGGCTCCGACGGGCGGCCACTAGAGTGCTGCCCTGCTGATGTCCCACTGCTTGGGACGCGGGCAGCGGCATTTCCAGGGGCGAGGTGCAACTGTGCCCAGGGGCCCAGTGAGGCCCACTGCATCTCCGTTATGACTGGATTGTAGTAAACAAGCAATGGCGGGGGGGGGGGGGGGGGGGCATTCATACCTTGCATTGGGACATGAACCCCACACTTGCTAAGTCACTGGCACAGACCCAGAGAACACTCAACACCCCAGATGCAGCCCAAGAGAATTCCTAACACCCCATAGCACAACACAGGAGAACACCCAAAACCCCAAGAAATACATAATCCCATAGTGCAGTCCAGAGAATACACAGGCGCCCCCCGCGCCTAGGGGAGGGGCGCCCTTAGTTGCGCCATGTGACGAAGCCCCCTACGGGTCGGCTAAGAAGGGGTGGTGTATTGAGTGGCGGTGATGTCATCAGAGCGCGCAGGAATGCAAGGGGGAGTTATACAAGGCTGCGCCCTGGAGTATTCGGCCTCTTTGTCCCCTCAGACCTGCAGCAAGCTGCAGAGGCGCGGCGGGGGCAAGGTTTTTGGTCGGCGGCGTGCAGTGTGGCACAGGAGGTTTGCGGGGGCCTAGGCGTAGCCTGTAGGTCTTTGTAGTAGAATAATCATTAAATATACAAGAGTGTTTAATGAAATTTTGAGGTTGCTGCAGGCGCAGAGAAATAGTTTAGTTTCTCCTATTGGTCTATCATGTTTAGAATATTTAGGGCCAGGGGCCCACTTTGGTGGCACCGAAAGCCTGGACAAGGGGGGGAGGGGGGGGGGGGGGGGGGGGTTTCTGGTCCGGCTTTCACTAGCCAAAAAAGGGGTGGCATTTAGGGTTTCCGTTTCAAGCAATTGCATTTCAGCGGTGTCAACAGCACCCCAATAATAGGGGGGGCCAGGTTTCTAAGTAAGTCAACTATTTCTGGTAGTACTTGGGGTCGGCTGGAACAATGTGGGCAAGTAAGCGGGTCCGTAGGACTCCAAATAAAAATTCACAGTCTAGTGTACAGCCAGTCAAAGTTCTTGTAGATTCTCTTGCCTAATTTTCATTACGGCCATTAGGATAAAATGTTTAACATGCCAGGTTCTGTATGGTTGGCTTAAACAAGCTATACAATTTAACGCCGTTCCCCATTCAGTCTGTAGAACTGAACCAATTCCTTATAGAAATACAGGCGGGTGCCACAACAAGTACAAGTTGGCACAGGGGTGTATCTCTCAGGAAATGCGCATGAGTTCGTTAACATTATTATGTTGGCTATTAAGGAGCACTGTCAGCGCCGGGGGGCGGGTGAGTGCGCCGGGTAGCTTCTCACCCTGTGGCGGAGCACTGGCAGTTAACAAAAAAAAAGGGAGATGCACAACAAGAGAAGTACAGAGACTGGATGGACCCCTGGAGGGGGTAGGATCCACGTATGCTGAGGGTAGGCGGAAAAGGAGGACTGACCTGCCGGTAGTCCGGGACTCTACTGCCCTAACCCGCAACGTATGGACTGAGTAGAACTTTGGGGAGGCTGCCTGTGTTCAGGCACCCCGGTGGGCCGGTGCGTTATGCGGTGCCCTGGATTGCAAGTAATGCAACTGTTTGCTGTGCGCGTTGGGGCCTGCCAGCTCAATGTGCGCAGCTAAGTGGAGAGCTTGGCGGGCTGGATGAGTCGGTCAAGTTCCATTGTAAGGCCAAGCTCAAGTGCAGGTGTAATGTTGTGCCTAATTTTCTTACTGCTTTTAACATGTTGTTGCTGCTAAAGTGTACGGCCAAAACTGAAGTTCAAGTAATGTCGTGCCTGATTTACTTTGACAGGTTAATGCGGCTAAAGCATGATGTATATATCCAAACAGGATGGTCTTCTCCTATTGGTCTGTGAAGAATTACCTGGTTTGATGTGAATAAAAGGCTACGCCCTAGACAACATGCTTTGACTCTGAGAGTCCTTCGGCTTAGTGGAGTAGAAAATGTCCAAAATGGAGAAGGGTGAATGTCACATTGTGCGCATACTATGCCCAACACCATATAGTGCAGGCCAGGAGACTACCAAATACCACATGCAAATACTCTACAGACAGACATGGGGACCCGTGTAGTCTGTCCAGCCAATGGTGACTCTGCAGCAGAGGCAAGGGTTGGCATTTGTGTTTTATGTACGAGGATGCTGGTCTCTGCCATTCTGTGCTAAATTACTCCCGCCTCCTCCCTGGGGCTTTCCCCTCACCTCCTGTCCCCTCCCCTGCAGTTCATACACCAGAGCTGGTCTTTACATTGTACCTTATAGACCCGGTTAAATTTCCTCTGTCGGGAGCTGGTTAGACTATTGTTAACCTCCGTAGGCAGAAGCCCTTTCCCCAGAGCCCACAATGCCTTCTATCAGTGGAGGCGGGAGGGGGCAATAAAAAAAAGCTACTTTCCCTGCTACTTCTACTTACATTATAGTGGGGATACCCCTCTGAGCTTGCAAAGGAGAAGAGGCCGTCTCACGGCATCCGATGCTGATAAGCCAACCCCCGCCCCCAGGTAGATCCCTCCAATATGTCCACATTCAGCAACAATTTAACATTTCACTTCACCCTCTTAGTGCTTTCACAACTGACCCACAATTACCGCCTGGCCCTCCTCTCACTTCCTCCAGGTCACATGTCTTTCATTCAGGCGCACAACACCCATTGGACTCACAGGGCTTCAGCCCCCCCCCCCCCCATTTGCATGTTAACGAGGCCTCGCTGTTGTTTTCACCCCTTCTAAGAGCCCCTGCAGCTCCACTCTGCCTATTGCTTAAAGATTCAGCCCCCCCCCCCCCCCGAAATTTGGCTCTAGTTGCGTCTCTGCTTTCATTAGTGTCCACCCCACTGCACACAGTAGGAAGCATTGTATCCGGTTGTCTGTAGGCAGCAGAGGAGGTCTTTCCGCTGGGGAAGTGGCAGTAAAGACCTACACTCACATCTGTAAATACCAGTGGTGCCCACCCCAATGCCTTCCTAGGTGGCAGTAGAACCACTCAAACCCCCAAACCAGGCTGTGTAGTGACGCTTTCCGTCACCCATGACTGGAGGCGGCAGAAGCGCTCCATCCCCATCGCTGGAGGTAGCAATTGACTCTTACACTACCACAGCACCACCTCTACCCTGAAGACAGAAAGACCACGCCACGCTACCAGCTCTACCCTGTAGACAGCAATTGACCTCACCACACCACTATCCTGGAGACAGAAAGCCAATCCCCTCCCCTCCATCAGGTCTATCCTGGAGACAGCAATACCCCCCCCTCCCCCCACCTCTTCCCTGGAAACAGAAATAGACACCCCCATTCACTACCAACACTATCCTGCAGACAGCAGTAGAACCTCCCTTGGAGACTGGAATAGGCCCTTCTCCAACCGCTGGGGACAGCAAAAGAAAGAGCCCCCATCCCCACCTCTAAAGACAGCAACAACCCCCGCCCCCCCCCCCTTCCCTTGAAGCAGCAATAGAACCTCTTATCGCCTCTGGAGACAGAAATCGACCACTGGAAGCAGCAACATAATGCGCCTGCCTGCCATCCCAACCCCACCTCCGGGGGTCGCAGTAGAGTAGAATCTCCACCTCGCCTCTGGATACAGCAATAGAGCCACCGTCTGTCCCCATATCTGAGGGCAGCAGCTGAAGCCATTACCCACCACGGAAGGTGGGGGGCAGAGCAGACCCCCCCTTACCTTTGTAGGTAGGGACAGATCCCACCCCCCATAGCTGTGGGCGCCAGTATAACCTCTACTCCACCTTTAGCTGTAGCAATCGATCGTCCATCCGCATATCCCGAGGTAGCTGTACACTCCCCCGCGCCTAGAGCTGGAGGTAGCAACGGGCTCTCTTCTATCGGTGGACAACAGATGACCCCCCCCCCAGGAAGAAGCAGTACAGCCTCCCCCCCTCCCCGTGTCTGCAGTTTGCAATAGCGGCCTACGTTAGCTCTATGGGTAGCGAGATTAGCACCCTGTTCCTTTTTGCAACCAGAAGCTGAGCGCCCCACCCCCCTGTGTATGTAGGTAGCAATTAGTGCCGTGCCCCCCCCCAAAAAAAAAATAGGCACCATTGTCTCAGTGAGAAAATACATCTTGCACGGTCTGTAGGCGATGTGAAAGACCCCCAAGACTGCAGGTAACAGTAAAGGACACCCATATATTTCAGAGTCACGGTGCACCCCCCTCCCCCAAACAACTACTTTGGCCACATAGGCTCTGTAGGTAGAGGCCCAGTGCTGCCCCCACCGCTGGCTGTAGACAGCAGCAGTAGGTCAGCCCCACATCTAGGGGCGGCGGCAGCATCAACCCCCCCTCCACACACGCGAACGACCACCCCGCCCTGCCTGTAGTTGACAGTGGAGAGCCCCCACCCTTCGCAAACTGCAGATCGCTGGTTTCAATCTTTGCAAGGACGACTCATGCTCTCGTGTTCCCCAGTTGGATACAGAGACTTAAATTTGAAAATAGCAAACCCTGATATTTAAAAGTATATATAACCTACTGGCCGTCGCCAGTATTTAGTTATAGTTAGAACCTAGTTTCCATAGGAAAATCATGTGGAAACTAGGTTCGAACTAGAACTACCTACTGGCGACCGCCAGTAGGATGTGTATATATATATATATCCTTCTCCAATACCGGTTGTCGCTATCAACACCAGAAAGACGACACTGCAAATCCAAGGTAAGGTTCCAAACAATTCATTTTGTTGGAAAGGTTGCTTAATTTAGAC
The DNA here is from genome assembly GCF_964204655.1 of Triturus cristatus. Taxonomy (NCBI): domain Eukaryota; kingdom Metazoa; phylum Chordata; class Amphibia; order Caudata; family Salamandridae; genus Triturus; species Triturus cristatus. Next base: position 176,498,406 of record NC_140579.1, on the reverse strand, counting down.
CTTTATTTGTCCCTTAGTAGAGATACTTTCTTTGACCCCGAGTCTAAATCCTCCTCCTCACCTTCTGTGTGCATGGCTTCGTCGGGGCTGGTTACTCCGAGTCTCCGCTCTCCGGCAGCAGGCTCCGAGATGCTAGGTCGCCTCCTCTCCTGCTCAACCGCACATTCTAGGAGCTGCAGTGAGGACGTCCGTGGTGTGACAGTTCGACCAGCTCCTCACAAACTGATGTAACGGGCGCCCCTTGGGTTGTCCACGGACGGGGTCTCCCGAAACCCTCAGGTCTTTCCCCAAATTGGGTAAGTTTTCTCCAGATACTGCAGCCCCCGAGGCAGTGCGCGCAGCTTTTATCTCGGCTCCAATGCTTCAAACATTCGATTTCAGAATCCTCAGCAACACTTTCAGGCACGAGCACATTTGAGCCCCTCCCATTGAGAGCTCAAGTCCCGCCTCTGATGTCAATATCCCCGCCCCTACAAAGTCAACCAACAACAGGATTCGGAGACTAGAAAAGGCCGATGCTCTATAGTTCTGACAGTACGCCGTGAATAGCCATTTTGAATGAGTATAAAATATCCGGAAACAAACTAGGGATGTATTCAGAAACATTGTAGAAACGTGTGCATGCACAGTACATTAGAGCAATAAGACCACTGAGAACCTCGTAGGGTGCAATAATTAATATAGAGAGGAGTGGGGTACCCGCCCCTTCAAACTCTAAATATATAATATATCCAAACAAGCATTGGCATAACCAATAGGTCTCGCCTTTGTGACCTTATGTGTTTAGCCACAATTTTTGGCTATGTTGTAGAGCATTGTGGCTGTTGTGCATCATGTTGAAAAGTTATAATAAAAAGTGTTAAGTATTTTTTATTACCTATATACAAACCAAGACGACATTATATACAACTGAACAACCTGATTAAAAAAAAGATTTTAACACAAAAAATGTCTTCTAGTTTTTTATACTTGCACTGCTGGCAATTTCTTCCTGCCTGTTCTCATGCTTGTTTGTTATAATTTTATTTGTTATGGGGAGCGGGAAATAAATAGCGGGGAAGTGGAGGTTGGAAAACAGTAATTTAATTAGAACACGTGCAGTGGACGGACACTAGGGGAGAATCAACAGATGCCAGATTCCGAGGGCAGACTGCCATGATGCTTAGGTGATGTTTAGGTGATGCATAGGTGGTGCGCTGATGCAAAATGGTGGTGGTGAGTGATGTTCGGTGCTCAGGTGGTGCCGCTATATGGTGTGGTTTGGAGGTATGTTGTGGATTGTGTAGTTGAAATATGCTGTTTGGTGTGTAATTATGTGGTGTGTATTGGAAATGTGTGGAGTTGAATTGTGTGGCCTGGAACTGTGGTGTTGAGTGAAATTATGCTTAGTGAAATAGTGCCATGTGTGGAGTGCATTTATGTTGATTGGTGGTATGTGGCATAGAGTGCATTTATGTGGAGTGTATTTATGTTGCATTGAGTAGAGTGCAATTATATAGCATGTAATTATGTTGCACTGAGTGGTATTATGTGGAGTGTATTTAAGTTGTATTGAGTAGAGTGTAATTATGTGCTACTGAGTGGTATGTGGAGGGTATTTATGTTGAATTGAGTAGAGCAGAGTTCTTTAATCTGTGGGGCTATCTCAGGGGGGGCGCGCACTTCACTCTAATCTTGCCTTCGTTCCCTGCATCGCAAATCTTCTTGGAGAACTCCGGTATGGTTGGAGGGGGGAGGGAGGGGAAATCGATGGGGCACTAGGTGCCCATGCTTTTGTCTTGCTAACTCTCCCAGGAGGGGGTTAATTCATAGAGCTGAAATGATTCAGCTGCAGTGGGAGGCAGTAAGTCTCCTCTGCTAAAACCAAAAGCAAACAAACAGACAGTCCTGTTCCTTCCCGTTCATATCATAGCAGAGGACACCCCTTGCCTCCCACTGCAGCTGAAGCATTTCAGCTCTATGAATCAACCCCCTCCTGGGAGAGTTAGCTCTTCCCAGAGAGGAGACAAAGTTTCCAGAGACGTTTTAAGGCATGGGCAAGGTGGCCTCTGGCCCAGGGCCCCAGCCTTTAAAAGGGGGTTGGGGGGGGGGGGGGGGCTGAAAGAACCAGCTCTGTTCTAGAGTGTCTTGCCCTCATGACCTTGACATTTTTTTAAACACAATGTTGTAAATAGCGTTTTCCTGTCATTCATTTTTAATGTGTAAGAGTCTATTACAGACATTTTGCAGACAAAATGTGTTTATGCGTCATGCAACATCCATATAAAAAGTTTATTTTAGATCAATACAGGACCTCGCATATGAGAAATGGGAGGGTGTCACAGAGATTATTTGCGGTAATATTAGTGAACTGCTGTTGTGTTACATACTGAAAACACACATCACTATCCCTGAATATCAGATGTACACACATTTAGTATTTAACCAAAGAAGGCATGAACGAGCTGAGATTGGATCATAAAATCAAAGCTGGTCTGAACAGAGGCCCCCAAAATACATTTGGCCCAGGGCCCCCAAAATCTTTAAAACGTCCCTGAAAGTTTCTTTTAAAATTACACAGGCAGGCACGCAAAATGCCAGCCAGCCATGTATTGTTTAAAAAGCCTGCAAATTGCTTGTCTTGACACTAAATATGGTTATAAATAAAGAAGTATGTATTTATTTGCAATGTGATTTTTCTGTCTTTGTTCCCTAATATTATCAGTCATGGATCATTCAGGCAGCTCTAGAAAACAATTAAAAGTTCTTTCTATTTATATTTGCTGTTCAAAGTATGCATAGACAAGTGCTGAAAATACAGCTTTAGGTGACTGCTTTTATTTGTATACCGTCTGTGACATCAAAATAATGAGCTGGCTACCCTAATCATAAGACTGGAAGTTTGTTGAGGGATCAGCACACTATTCCTTTCCTCCACCCTGATCCCTGGTTACTGCCATAATAGCAATAGTTTAATACATTTGAAACCCTACGCTGCGGTCAATAACATGCTGAGTTACTTCAAGTGTCTGGGATTGCACCTTGCATTCAAACAACTCGCTCCTCATTCTCGCTCTTCACTTTCACCCTCACCCTGCGCGCACACTGATCCGATACACTCACACCATTCACCCACTTACCCTCCACTCCCAGTGATCACTCTGCACTCACAGCGATCACAATGCGCTCACACTGATCAACATGCACTCACACCATTCACCCATTTACCCTCCACTCCATGTGATCACTCTGCACTCACAATGCAATGGCGCTGTTCAGCCTGTACCTCCCCCTGCAGTCACATGAGCACACTACTCAACCTGCACTCATGTGATACTTCACACACCTGTCCCCCTCACTGCTTAATCTGCAATCTCACTCAAATAAGCCTACCCCTAAACATAGATTCATTCATCCCACTCTGCACTAAAATGCGCACCCAAATTCATATGGTCACCTCACTCACCCCTGTACACAAGTATGGGCATGTCCTGCCCCATCAAGGTTTTCGTCCTAAATTACAAAAGGAGACATCTAAATGCACTGCAATTCAGCCTTCTAGGGACCCCTTGACAGAGACAGTTCTGTTTTTGCCCTCATGGCCTGGAATAATGCCTCAACAGATCCTTGCAAATACCGTTTTGTTTAATTTCTTTTTAATGTGATTGATGTGAGCGAGTCTATTACTATTTGCAGAGAAATGTGTTTGTTTCATGCAACAATCATAAAAAAGTTAACCATAAAAAAGTTAGATCCAAGCGGGTCCTCATATATGAGAAATTGGAAGATATCACAGATAATATTCACTGCAAAAATAGTGGGCTGCTGCTTTGTTACAACAGTGAAAACACATCACTATCTCTGAATATTAGATGTAAACGCTTTTAGAATTTTGACCATAGTGTCTGTACACCATTAGTAGCCTGGCTAAAGAGGGTATGGCAGAGCTGAAAGTAAATCATTTAAACTCAAAGCTGTACGGAACAGGGGCCCCCAAAATAGTTTTGGCCCAGGGCACCCAAAATCCCTAACATGTCCATGCCATCACAAAATCTGTCAGACAACATTACTCTGAAGTAAAATAGACAACATCATTAATTTATTATTAGTTCTATTTTTTTTAAAATAAGCCAGACGTGTCCTAAAACCCCACTACTTCAGGCAAGCAACTTATCATACCACTAAGGAATTCTCAATTAGGTGTTCGTTCAGCGCCCTCTCTGTGGAATTTCAACTGTCTTCGGATCCATAACTAGTTGGTGGGCAATTATCCCATTATAATGCTGCCTAAAACATTTGTTAATGATTTCTAGAGAAGATTTCTTTCTCGTGTACCAGCTCTGAGCTAGGGAGTGCTCGAAAAATCTGACAACACTGTCTCCCTTACAGTCCCTGTCTTGGCTGAAAATGTCTGCAGAATATTCAGCTTTGGGAGAAACTGCTATCAATATTCTCTTGCCTTTCAGCTCGTCCTATTTATGTGAGATTGGGTTCTCAGCACTTGCGGTATTAAAGACTAAGTACCGTTCAAGACTGGACGTGGAGCACAACCTGAGGATGGCAGTAGCAAAAATCCATTCACAGATTGACCGTCTCTGAAAAACAGGCACACCTCTCACATTAATGTTGGTGGTGTTATCAATCTATGTCATGTGTAAAACAAAGCATCCTAGTAAAAACAATTTGCGCACATTTTATCTTGGAAAATGGTGTTTTGAGCTGTGTAATAAGCCTCTGTCATTTCACCACACCCACTCACAAACCTACCGTTTACTAAACACTCTTATTGTATTGAAATTATTTGCTGGATATGCCCGGAATATGCGCATGGGGGTCGATTCCAGAAATTTCTGGCAGGTGGTGGGGGGCCCAACATCTAAAAAAAAATCAGCTGGGGGGGGGGTCAACCTCCAAAAGTTTGAAGACCTCTGGAGTAGAGTGTAATTATGTGGCGTGTAACTATGTCGCACTGAGTGGTATTTTGTGGAGTGTATTTATGTTGCATTGAATAGAGTGTAATTATGTGACGTGTAATTATGTGGTACTGAGTGGTATTATGTTGAGTGTATTTATGTTGCATGAAGTAGTGTAAATATGTAGCGTGTAATTATGTGGCACTGAGTGGTATTATATGGAGTGTATTTATGTTGCATTAAGTAGAGTGTAATTATGTGGCGTGTAATTATGTTGCACTGAGTGGTATTAAGTGGAGTGTATTTATGTTGCATTGAGTAGAGTGTAATTATGTGACATGTAATTATGTCACACTGAGTGGTATTTTGTGGCATGTATTTGTTGCATTGAGTAGAGTGTAATTATGTGGCATGTAATTATGTGGCACTGAGTGGTATGTGAAATGTATTTATGTTGCATTTAGTAGAATGTAATTATGTAGCGTGTAATTATGTGGCACTGATTGGTATGTGGAGTGCATGTTGCATTGAGTGCAGTGTAATCATGTGGCATATAATTATGTGGCACTGAGTGGTATTATGTGGAGTGTATTTATGTTGCATTGAGTAGGGCATAATTATGCGCCGTGTAATTATGTGGCACTGAGTGTATTTATGTTGCATTGAGTAGAGATTAATTATGTGGCATGTAATTTTGTGGTACTGAGTGGTATGTGGAGTGTATTTATGTTGCATTGAGTAGAGTGTAATTATGTGGCATGTAACTATGTCGCACTGAGTGGTATTTTGTGGAGTGTATTTATGTTGCATTGAGTAGAATGTAATTATGTGGCGTGTAATTATGTGGCACAGTAGTATTATGTGGAGTGTATTTATGTAGCATTGAATAAAGTGTAATTATGTGACATGTAATTATGTGGTACTGAGTGGTATTATGTTGAGTGTATTTATATTGCATTGAGTAGAGTGTAAATATGTGGCGTGTAATTATGTGGCACTGAGTGGTATTATATGGAGTGTATTTATGTTGATTTGAGTAGAGTGTAATTATGTGGCATGTAATTATGTGGCACATTGATAATATGTGGAGTCTATTTATGTTTCATTGAATAGAGTGTAATTATGTGATGTGTAATTATGTGGTACTGAATGGTATTATGTTGAGTGTATTTATGTTGTATTGAGTAGAGAGTAAATATGTGGTGTGTAGTGATGTGGCACTGAGTGGTATTATGTGGAGTGTATTTATATTGCATTGAGTAGAGTGTAATTATGTGATGTGTAATTATGTGGTACAATTATGTGTCCTTTTTTGTGCCACAAAATTTGCAAACCAATGCCGCACTATTTTGTGGGGTCTAAGTTAAACAGTGGTAATAATTGCATGTGCAAGTAACATCCATGCGCTTATATTTTCCTGGAAGTATTGCAGTATTTTTGACATAGCTAAAGTAAACAAGTAAACATAAAGCAATAACTTACACAAAGCAATATAGGAACACAATCAAAACATAACTGGGCCAAACACAACAGTCAAAACAAAATACAACACAACAAACGCGGTTCAATAAAACAAAATCATACATTGTAATAGAGCACAAAAACACAGGTGCACAAAGAACAGGACACTTGACCACCACAACAAATGGCCAAACAACCACTGCGCTCAAACGTTCTTGTAAGGCGTTACAACTTTTTGAATAGTGTTTTCATAATATGTTAGTAAAAGGTGTTTAGAGCAAGAACTGCCTTAACCTACCACCAAAAACATGAGGTGGCACCAGTCAAAAATGTTTTATCATATGGCCTATTATAAAAAGTCTTTAGGGTGTAAAAGGCTATGTGGCGCTACCAACAATATCACACAATATCAGAAATATAAGAGCCAAAATCACAGCGGTGCCAACAACAATGGGAACAACACCCAAGATCCCAATATGCTCAATCAAAGATTGATAGAAACAAGAAAATAAAGTTGATGCACACGCTACAAGATAAGTAAATATTCCAATAAATCAAATCCAGCAAAAACTTCAGTTCTTCTTTCTTTATTTGCAAGATTCTTCCACTCCCCAACGCGTTTCGTCGTTTGGAAGGGATTAACCCATACGACTTCCTCAGGGCTGGAAGTAACACAAATAACACATGTATAGAATAATGGCGGTAAAAAATATCGAACAGAAAATAGATCCCACAGTTTTTTGGACTCAAAACAGAAGGGATAGACGGTACAGTAACAGGCAAATGTGAAATTAACGTTGTCTGTGTGATGCTAAAACGTCAATATAAAACATTAATAGTCCAAATCCTAAAACATAATAATAATTATGAAGAACAAAATTATATAATAGTGACAGCATAAAAAATATACCACTGAATAATCTACTCACCGACCCATGTGAGTCTCATGCTACATATAACTCAAACTTGATAATAATCACAAGTCCCAAATTCCGAAAACGAAAAGCAGCAAAATCATTGATAGGCCATCCAAGCGTGAAAAGGGCCTTAGTGTGAGCACCTAAAACAACAATATACAGGATTTGTAACACTAAAATAAAGAGAACGCACCAAATCAAATGTTACAGAGAAGTACCACCGACTTACCCTAATTTATGTCCACAATATTTGTTAAGAAGTATCTGATTGCCAACGAGTCCTTTATAATAGTCGTCAAATCAGTAAGTGACCTACGAATAAGAATTCCTAAATTAACGATGATCTAATCTGTTGCTACATAAGATCCAAAATTAAATACTCGCGCCATAAGCCCAGACCGCTCACCTGAAAACCGGCTACTGTGATCCCGAGTACAGGAACCAGGCGCTGCTGCCGACAAATACTTCCGTATTAGTGAAGGAAGAATAGTAATAGAAAGGGTGACTAACAACCAATTTACATATTAGGCGCCATGTTTAAAACGTATAGTGAGATCAAAAACAAAAAATTGGGCGCTATAGTTAAATTGTGTAATATCCGTTAAATCGGCACTGAAGCCCAAGCACTGTTCATAAAGCTAATGTATAACTCCATCATATTATATTATTTCTTGGATATAATTATCCCACCGTGCAATATTCCTAGTACACCCCAAAAGGATAAACTAATAATTTATCAACAAGTATCCAAGTGGATTATCTAGCGCTACATTCACATCATATCAACCGGCTCGAAGAGCGCCGAGCTTATCATTCCATATCCAACTAATTTTGGCCGGAATATCCGTGTCACATTTATTGTGATTAAATGACAGGTATGATGAGCCATACCCAAGTAAATAAAACTGATATTCATTCTCCCAATTATAAATTGCTAAATATAGAGAAATTAATGGGAGTAATAAAACTCCAAGCAACATATTAGATGTTATTGACAGTCTAATAGATAAAAGATGTCTGAAATAATTTGCCCATGTGTGACTAATTAGTAAATGCAAAGTTACAGAAATGTCAGAGCCGAACTTCATAATCATTATAAATATATTGCGGATAGACTTAAAAAGTTGTTATACCATCATGAAACTCCGCATGCAGATCCAATATTAGCCCCAAATTATGCTGAGTCTTATTATAGGAGACTGTACCCATATACAGTGTATACAGATGGCCAACATATCAGACTCAACAGAGGATGACAAAGATGTCAAAAATATCAGTCCCCTAAAAAGTACTGTAATTCCCAATCATAATTAAGACCAAATTCTACAGCCTTCATACGCATAATCCATCGTGCCTCACATCTGCGCAATTTCAACTCTCTGTTACCACCACGTGGGTCAAGCTTCACATGCTCAATACTATAAAATCGAAAAGATTTCGTCAGACCCTGTGCCTTACACTCATAAACATGTTCAGCTATAGGATATCTCATATCACAGTTTTTTTATAGCTCTCATGTGTTCACTTACACGGTCCTTTAGAGCTCTGATGGTGCTACCTATATAAATCTTGTCACATTTACATGCAATAGCATATATCACGTATTTGGTGCTACACGTAATATTAGACAAAATTCTATAAACATGACCATCCTTGTTCTGGAACTGTAAAGTTTTGTCTTGAGCATGTTTACACATGCTACAATGTCCATATTTGAAAAAACCTTTACTGAATTTGTCCAACCACGTTTCTTGCTTTTTGTCTAAGGGGTAACTAGGACTTAAAATAGAACTAAGAGTCCTACCCCTACGAAATTTAATTTGTGGTCTATCAGTTAAGAACTCTTGTAAAGTCCTATCGGCTTGTAAAACATGCCAATGTTTATTCAGGCTTTTACGTAGACTCAGGCTCAATGGAGTATAATCAGTCACCATTCGTATCGGCGTAGTTTGTGAGCTAGTAACCACGCTAGGCTTAAGTGTAGATTGGCGTTTAATGTTAAATACCCTACGTTTGGCTGATCCAATATCTTCATTTGAATAACCTCTTTGGGAAAATCTTTTGCCCATGTCATCAATACATTTAAAAAACTCTGCATCTTCACTACAATTGCGGTGAGCTCTCATCATTTCCCCAAATGGTATTGCCCTAATCTGATGCCGGGGATGTGCACTGTCAGCATGCAGAATGGAGTTACATGACGTTGGTTTGCGATACATTTTGCTATGTATTTGAGTACCTCTGATATACAATTCCACATCTAGAAATACAATGTGTGACAAGCTCGAACACGAAGTAAACTTGATATTCAAAGCATTACAATTCAGATATTCAATAAATTCATGTAACAATAGTTCAGTGCCAGTCCAAATCATAAGGCAATCGTCAATGTATCGCCCCCAGAATAGAATATGGTCTTGCCATTTACTGCCTGATGCACCCCAAATTACTTTTTCTTCGAACCAGCCCATATATAAATTAGCATATGCTGGCGAAAATTTCGAACCCATGGCCACTCCTTGAGTTTGCTTAAACCACTCTTGTTTAAAAAGAAAAAAATTGTTATCAAGAATCGTTTTGGTCATGGTAAGTAACATTTGGGTGTGCTCCCAAAGACTCGCTGGTCTTTTAGACAGAAAATGTTGAACAGCTTGTAAACCCAAATCATTGGGTATGCTTGTGTAAAGCGACACTACATCCAGTGTCACTAGCATCATACCAGTTTCCCAACTTATGTCTCCCAATGTGCTCAAAATATGCCTGGTATCCTTGATATAGGAGGGCAAATTAATGACCAGTGGCTGCAGAAATAAATCGACAAACTGAGACAAATGCTCAGTGGGTCCCCCTATACCTGACACAATAGGCCTCCCTGGTGGGAAAGGGAGGTCCTTGTGAATTTTTGGCAGTGTGTACAAACAGGGGTGACGAGGACAATCAATCTTCAAATATAAAAATTCATCTTCATCTAGGAGATGATTATCATGCCAGTGTTTAAGTAACCCATTAATCTTAGTAATAAGAGAGAACATGGGGTTATGTGGAATCCTCTGGTAGCATTGTTCGTTGTCTAATTGTGAATAGATCTCTTGTTCATAATCTATTTTGTTCATAACCACCAGATTGCCCCCTTTGTCTGCTTTCCTTATAATTAAATCAGGATCATCAGCTAAAGATCTAAGTGCTTGTCTTTCTTGCACCGTTAAGTTATCATAATGATATCTACTTGAAGATATAGTATTCTCAGCAATTTTATCCAGGTCATTAATAATCAAAGTGTGGAAAATCTTAATATTATTACCACTGGTAAGATTCGGAGACCACCTAGATTTTTCTTTTAAACCACTAGATATTGAACAAGCATTGGCATAGCCAATAGGTCTCGCTTTTGGGACCTTATAAGTATTTAGTTATGCAGCACAATATCCTTGATGCAACAACATCAACTGTTGCATGGCTAAGCACTTATAAGGTCCCAAAGGCGAGACCTATTGGCTATGCCAATGCTTGCAATGCAATAGGTCTTGCATTTGCGAGAGTTTAAGCAATTAGCATTGCAAAAAACAATGCCTTTTATTTATCTCTTTTAAAAAACCAACACATAAATAAAAGGAATTGTCATTTACAATGCCAATACCCCAAACTCTCGCAAATGCGAGACCTATTGCATTGCAAATGCCTTTTAATAAGTATTTTTGTTTACTGGATGTCCTTGCTTCTTGCTGCCTCACTCCAAGAACACAGTCAGGGTGATAGGAGACATTGGCTTGCAAAGGGCTGGGAATAAAGGTACCAGTGGGTGAAATGCAAACCCTGATCTGGGGGTCACTGCATTTGTAACCCACTACTACAGGCCTGAATTTGGAACTGGTTTCAAAGTCAGATGCATTATAAATAAAAAATTTATAAAGTTTATGGCTGCTTCCTCCTGTTTTTGATATTGCTCTGGAGGTTAGGGGAGGGGGGGTTACAGAAGGAAGATAAACAAAATTGCAGCTCTGCAGCTGTTGGAGACATTATAGTTGCCTTCGCTAGCTTCTTTGTAATATGCAGACTAATCACCCAAAACAGTTCAAAACAAAACACATTCAACATTGTCAAGATCCCTTAATGTGTTGTCAACTTTTACTGCTGAAGGGTAAAGAAACGTGTTTTTTTTCCTTTTTTTTAAACTTGTATTTTCCAGATTACCTCACTGACAACATAGTTCTCAGTTGACATTTATTTTGAAGGCATGCGGATTATACTTCAACTACTTTCTTCGTGTCACAATTCAAAATGTTTTATGCAGTTCAGTGCATTTCACAGATACCGCTAGTGGACCAGCATTGAGTGTGAGGTGATCGTCATTGCGAACTGACAGACCCTGGAGCTAAATATTCACTGACCAATTAAAAAAACCATTGTGGCTCAAAGCGATCCTCCAGTTTTGTAACGGGATTTAGATTGTGTACACTGGGGTTAAGACTGCATTTGTGCATTGTGTGTTTTTGATATTGTTGATTCAATGCACAACATTTAAGGCACATAACATGTTTTTTATCAAAATAAAAAAATCGCTGAGTGCGATGCTTTTACTGTTTAGTTTGGTATATCAGATGATGCAGGGCATTGCTTATGTTCTTTGATATTAGTGTTAATATTGAGCTTTGCCTTTTGTTCCGATCTTGCCTCCGCACTGTACTCCTACTGCCAGCCCAGCCTGTCACTTATTTTTCAATCAGGAGATCCTTGTGTACCAATGACTACAAAAGCATAGAACATGCCAGCCCTAGCAACATTTCCGACCCTGCCTCCAGCTGTAACACACAGGAAACACTAGGCGACGTCAAAGGTGAAGTTTAGAGTGCGCATATGCAAGGCAAAACAGCCCACCTCCCCCATTAAAGTCAGGCAGCTTGTTAATGACGCCATACATTTTGCAGTTTTATATAGTGAGAATTAGACCTAAAGATATCGGAGCGCTTTAGGTGAGTACCAGCTTTAGTACACAATGGAAACATTCATGTTTTTGTAGGCACGAGTAAATAAAATGTTTTTTTTTTTTAAATCACATTATGTGGAGCCGACGCCGAGACTCGAACCTAGTACTCCAGGGCCAAAGTCGGTAACTCTGGTTGTTACGACATATTCTTAGTGGTAATAATACACCCACCCATCGCCACAGCATTTAGAAATGAGGACCCTATTGCCTTATGTAACGTAACGTTTGATTTTGTAACATGCTCACTTGTAATTTTTCTCCTTATGTATCATTACTGCTCCTATTGTGAAGCGCTCTGACACCTTCGGGTAAAGTCCGCGCTATATAAAAACGCATTAAATAAATAAAATAAATAAGACCCTTTACGGGCGCTGTGCTGAAACGTATAGCATGGCACCCGCCTGAGGTGACATTGCAGACAAAGTCCCGAGGCGCATAAGTCACATTTGGTTGTGTAAAAACAAGCTTCAGAGTTTGTTCTGGTTTGGTGTGGGAACGTGATTGTGCCGAAAAGATCGTCAATCATGTGAGAACTGTGCCTGAGGTTTCGGGTGTACGTAACTGCTCAAAGTGAAAGAAAGCATGGCTCCCATACTCAAACATTGCACGCATTGTGGCCCTTGAAGCGGGCGACATGGTAATAACAAGCAAGTGCGGGGAGGATGTGGGATGTGGTGTAGAGACAGCAGGGAGTACAGGGGCAGCAGTGAAGGGATGGGTAGGAGGGTTGAAGTAGCAACACGGAAACAATACAAAACAAGTTCAAAAAAGAAACAAGAGTTAAAAAGCATTATAGGCAGCAGTACGCAGAGGGCGGGGAGAAAGATGTGGCTTTTACCACCAGGCCCTGGAACGTGGAATATACTGCAACTGGTGGAACGGGCTCTACGGCTTTACCGTTACCTACTTCGAAGAGCAGCTAGAAGGCGCTATGGAACCGGTTGTGAGCAGTGCCTGCCCTGGCCCCTGCAAATCCGGGCCGAGCCGCAGCCTGAGGCGATGTGGTTCCCCACTTGTCGCAAAACGCGGAGAAGGACTCAACCAACCGGTGAGCTGGATTCGGTTCAACAAAAACAAGAAAGTGAAGCAAAGCCATGTCTGTGGCAATTTGGATACAGTTCTTCAATGTTAAGCATGGGCACCTGATGCCTGAGGGCCTGAGGGCTCGTGCAAACAAAACTTGCTCTACCGGCATGAAAAGGTAAATGCTACAAGGAAGTGAGTTCCGCATTAGGGGAGTTTTCGTAAGGTGTGTATTGCTCGGCCCGAGTGGAGCAGGTGTGAAAAGATTGGCCGCACGCGCGCCTCGCGCTTGAAGTTTAAAAAAAAAAGAAAAAAACCAAGCCAGGTGGAGCGCGCGCTTGGGGATGGGAGAGCGGACCCTTTGAAGTGCTCCCAAAAGGCGGATTGCATGGCGGCACGATGCGCGTGATTGTGCGCGTGCTAGCCATGCAATCCGCTTTTTGGGAGCACTTTTGAAACCCGTATTCTATAGTCTCGCTTTGCAATCGCTTACGCGATAGCAAGGCGAGACCTAAAAATCAGATCTGATATCTAAATCTGCAAGAACCTTACCTATTGTGATCGGATCATCCTCCATTTCAGTGATAGAAAGTAGCATCATAGTGTCCTGTATATCCTTCATTGTAGTTAGATCAGACAATGGGTTACCTAGTTGTGATGTAGTTTCTTTATTAGGTAAGGGATTCATAGCAAAATATTTTTTCAATTTCAGATGTCTTACAAATTTGAATACATCAATTTTAATATCACACAAATCGCCTTTATAAGACGGACAGAATCCCATACCTTTCTTCAGTAACATAATCATGTCCTTAGTGAGTGTACGATCGGATAAATTAATCACTTCAACTTCTCCCCCTACTACTGTTTCTGGTCTTTCTTGTCCCAAGATCGTGTTTTCATCCCTGTTCTGTCTCCTTCTCCCGCCGCCCCTGTTGCCCCTCCTTGTCTTCTGAGGTTTTCTGTTCACTTATTTTGTTCTCGATTGCCCCTTTTGATTCTGTACACTTCTTGTAAGAAGGATGAATTCCCCAAAGGGAGGGCCTGCCTTCCATTTCCACCAGTAGCCCCCTCCAACTCACTATCACTAGTAGGTACTGTGTTCAGGGAGGTATTACTAGAACTGGTGGACTGCAATTGAGGAATCGTTTTATTTACACCAGCTGGAATGAGATAATCATATTTTTTTGAAAAAGTAAAAACTCTACCATTGTTATAATCTACCTCATCCCTTTTCAACTTTCTAGCTTTACGCTGTTTAATGTCATTCTGATGTTCTGAAAGTACCCCTTTGAGGATTTCATAATTTTTAGATGCAACTTCAGGCATATTCAAAGAAGCGATCTCGCTTTCTAATTGGGTGATTTCAGCCTGTAGTTTCTGCACCTTTCTCTCTGCATTTTCGATTAAAATTTCCATAAATTTCATAGAACTAGATGTAAGCTCCTTTTCCCACACACCCAGAAGGTCGTCGTCTAGGTCATCATATGTTGGCATAATCTGGGAACGTAGACCTCTGGGTATCCTGTTAAGCTTCATATATTACTTGAGTGTGGCCCCGTCCCACCATTTTGACATTTCGAAACGTTGACGTTTTTCAAGCTTGATGAATTTATCACGTAATCCCTCATTTCTTGGTTTATTAGTAACACTAATTGCCTGTGTGACCGAACTCCCTTTGCTTAAGTTATCAAAAAGTTCTGCCGCCAATCTGTCTCTATCAAGATTATCACTCATGGTGTGAATCACCTTCGTGCTTGTTGTGCCGCCTTGCCCAGTTACTGTAAAAAGTCTTTAGGGTGTAAAAGGCTATGTGGCGCTGCCAACAATATCACACAATATCAGAAATATAAGAGCCAAAATCACAGCAGTGCCAACAACAATGGGAACAACACCCAAGATCCCAATATGCTCAATCAAAGATTGATAGAAACAAGAAAATAAAGTTGATGCACACGCTACAAGATAAGTAAATATTTCAATAAATCAAATCCAGCAAAAACTTCAGTTCTTCTTTCTTTATTTGCAAGATTCTTCCACTCCCCAACGCGTTTCGTCGTTTGGAAGGGATTAATCCATACGACTTCCTCAGGGCTGGCAGTAACACAAATAACACATGTATAGAATAATGGCGGTAAAAAATATCGAACAGAAAATAGAATCCACAGTTTTTTGGACTCAAAACAGAAGGGACAGACGGTACAGTAACAGGCAAATGTGAAATTAACGTTGTCTGTGTGATGCTAAAACGTCAATATAAAACATTAATAGTCCAAATCCTAAAACATAATAATAATTATGAAGAACAAAATTATATAATAGTGACAGCATAAAAAATATACCACTGAATAATCTACTCACCAACCCATGTGAGTCTCATGCTACATATAACTCAAAAGGAAATATCTGTACCTTAATTTTTCGAAGAACTGCAAACCTATAATGGTACAAATAACCCTATATTAATCATTGCGTCACACATGAGGCACAATAAATCAAGGTACTCATGAGGCCGAGTAAATACCTGATTGAACTTGATAATAATCACAAGTCCCAAATTCCGAAAACGAAAAGCAGCAAAATCATTGATAGGCCATCCAAGCGTGAAAAGGGCCTTAGTGTGAGCACCTAAAACAACAATATACAGGATTTGTAACACTAAAATAAAGACAACGCACCAAATCAAATGCTACAGAGAAGTACCACCGACTTACCCTAATATACGTCCACAATATTTGTTAAGAAGTATCTGATTGCCAACGAGTCCTTTATAATAGTCGTCAACTCAGTAAGTGACCTACGAATAAGAATTCCTAAATTAACGATGATCTAATCTGTTGCTACATAAGATCCAAAATTAAATACTCGCGCCATAAGCCCAGACCGCTCACCTGAAAACCGGCTACTGTGATCCCGAGTACAGGAACCAGGCGCTGCTGCCGACAAACACTTCCGTATTAGTGAAGGAAGAATAGTAATAGAAAGGGTGACTAACAACCAATTTACATATTAGGCGCCATGTTTAAAACGTATAGTGAGATCAAAAACAATAAATTGGGCGCCATAGTTAAATGGTGTAATATCCGTTCAATCGGCACTGAAGCCCAAGCACTGTTCATAAAGCTAATGTATAACTCCATCATATTATATTATTTCTTGGATATAATTATCCCACCGTGCAATATTCCTAGTACACCCCAAAAGGATAAACTAATAATTTATCAACAAGTATCCAAGTGGATTATCTAGCGCTGTAGAATTTGGTCTTAATTATGATCGGGAATTACAGTACTTTTTAGGGGACTGATATTTTTTACATCTTTGTCATCCTCTGTTGAGTCTGATATTTTGGCCATCTGTATACACTGTATATGGGTACAGTTTCCTATAATAAGACTCAGCATAATTTGGGGCTAATATTGGATCTGCATGCGGAGTTTCATGATGGTATAACAACTTTTTAAGTCTATCCGCAATATATTTATAATGATTATGAAGTTCGGCTCTGACATTTCTGTATCTTTGCATTTACTAATTAGTCACACATGGGCAAATTATTTCAGATATCTTTTATCTATTAGACTGTCAATAACATCTAATATGTTGCTTGGAGTTTTATTACTCCCATTAATTTCTCTATATTTAGCAATTTATAATTGGGAGAATGAATATCAGTTTTATTTACTTGGGTATGGCTCATCATACCTGTCATTTAATCACAATAAATGTGACACGGATATTCCGGCCAAAATTAGTTGGATATGGAATGATAAGCTCGGCGCTCTTCGAGCCGTTTGATATGATGTGAATGTAGCGCTAGATAATCCACTTGGATACTTGTTGATAAATTAGTAGTTTATCCTTTTAGGGTGTACTAGGAATATTGCACGGTGGGATAATTATATCCAAGAAATAATATAATATGATGGAGTTATGCATTAGCTTTATGAACAGTGCTTGGGCTTCAGTGCCGATTTAACGGATATTACACCATTTAACTATGGCGCCCAATTTTTTGTTTTTGATCTCACTATACGTTTTAAACATGGCGCCTAATATGTAAATTGGTTGTTAGTCACCCTTTCTATTACTATTCTTCCTTCACTAATACGGAAGTGTTTGTCGGCAGAAGCGCCTGGTTCCTGTACTCGGGATCACAGTAGCCGGTTTTCAGGTGAGCGGTCGGGGCTTATGGCGCGAGTATTTAATTTTGGATTTTATGTAGCAACAGATTAGATCAGCGTTAATTTAGGAATTCTTATTTGTAGGTCACTTACTGAGTTGACGACTATTATAAAGGACTCGTTGGCAATCAGATACTTCTTAACAAATATTGTGGACGTATATTAGGGTAAGTCGGTGGTACTTCTCTGTAGCATTTGATTTGGTGCGTTCTCTTTATTTTAGTGTTACAAATCCTGTATATTGTTGTTTTAGGTGCTCACACTAAGGCCCTTTTCACGCTTGGATGGCCTATCAATGATTTTGCTGCTTTTCGTTTTCGGAATTTGGGACTTGTGATTATTATCAAGTTCACTCAGGTATTTACTCGGCCTCATGAGTACCTTGATTTATTGTGCCTCATGTGTGACGCAATGATTAATATAGGGTTATTTGTACCATTATAGGTTTGCAGTTCTTCGAAAAATTAAGGTACAGATATTTCCTTTTGAGTTATATGTAGCATGAGACTCACATGGGTTGGTGAGTAGATTATTCAGTGGTATATTTTTTATGCTGTCACTATTATATAATTTTGTTCTTCATAATTATTATTATGTTTTAGGATTTGGACTATTAATGTTTTATATTGACGTTTTAGCATCACACAGACAACGTTAATTTCACATTTGCCTGTTACTGTACCGTCTATCCCTTCTGTTTTGAGTCCAAAAAACTGTGGGATCTATTTTCTGTTCGATATGTTTTACCGCCATTATTCTATACATGTGTTATTTGTGTTACTTCCAGCCCTGAGGAAGTCGTATGGGTTAATCCCTTCCAAACGACGAAACGCATTGAGGAGTGGAAGAATCTTGCAAATAAAGAAAGAAGAACTGAAGTTTTTGCTGGATTTGATTTATTGAAATATTTACTTATCTTGTAGCGTGTGCATCAACTTTATTTTCTTGTTTCTATCAATCTTTGATTGAGCATATTGGGATCTTGGGTGTTGTTCCCATTGTTGTTGGCACCGCTGTGATTTTGGCTCTTATATTTCTGATTTTGTGTGATATTGTTGGCAGCGCCACATAGCCTTTTACACCCTAAAGACTTTTTACAGTAACTGGGCAAGGCGGCACAACAAGCACGAAGGTGATTCACACCATGAGTGACAATCTTGATAGAGACAGATTGGCGGCAGAACTTTTTGATAACTTAAGCAAAGGGAGTTCGGTCACACAGGCAATTAGTGTTACTAATAAACCAAGAAATGAGGGATTACATGATAAATTCATCAAGCTTGAAAAACGTAAACGTTTCGAAATGTCAAAATGGTGGGACGGGGCCACACTCAAGCAATATATGAAGCTTAACAGGATACCCAGAGGTCTACGTTCCCAGATTATGCCAACATATGATGACCTGGACGACGACCTTCTGGGTGTGTGGGAAAAGGAGCTTACATCTAGTTCTATGAAACTCATGGAAATTTTAATCGAAAATGCAGAGAGAAAGGTACAGAAACTACAGGCTGAAATCACCCAATTAGAAAGCGAGATCGCTTCTTTGAATATGCCTGAAGTTGCATCTAAAAATTATGAAATCCTCAAAGGGGTACTTTCAGAACATCAGAATGACATTAAACAGCGTAAAGCTAGAAAGTTGAAAAGGGATGAGGTAGATTATAACACTGGTAGAGTTTTTACTTTTTCAAAAAAATATGATTATCTCATTCCAGCTGGTGTAAATAAAACGATTCCTCAATTGCAGTCCACCAGTTCAAGTAATACCTCCCTGAACACAGTACCTACTAGTGATAGTGAGTTGGAGGGGGCTACTGGTGGAAATGGAAGGCAGGCCCTCCCTTTGGGGAATTCATCCTTCTTACAAGAAGTGTACAGAATCAAAAGGGGCAATTGAGAACAAAATAAGTGAACAGAAAATCTCAGAAGACAAGGAGGCGCAACAGGGGCGGCGGGAGAAGGAGACAGAACAGGGATGAAAACACGATCTTGGGACAAGAAAGACCAGAAACAGTAGTAGGGGGAGAAGTTGAAGTGATTAATTTATCCGATCGTACACTCACTAAGGACATGATTATGTTACTGAAGAAAGGTATGGGATTCTGCCCGTCTTATAAAGGCGATTTGTGTGATATTAAAATTGATGTATTCAAATTTGTAAGACATCTGAAATTGAAAAAATATTTTGCTATGAATCCCTTACCTAATAAAGAAACTACATCACAACTAGGTAACCCATTGTCTGATCTAACTACAATAAAGGATATACAGGACACTATGATGCTACTTTCTATCACTGAAATGGAGGATGATCCGATCACAATAGGTAAGGTTCTTGCAGATTTAGATATCAGATCTGATTTTTCAATATCTAGTGGTTTAAAAGAAAAATCTAGGTGGTCTCCGAATCTTACCAGTGGTAATAATATTGAGATTTTCCACATTTTGGTTATTAATGACCTGGATAAAATTGCTAAGAATACTATATCTTCAAGTAGATATCATTATGATAACTTAACGGTGCAAGAAAGACAAGCACTTAGATCTTTAGCTGATGATCCTGATTTAATTATAAGGAAAGCAGACAAAGGGGGCAATCTGGTGGTTATGAACAAAATAGATTATGAACAAGAGATCTATTCACAATTAGACAACGAACAATGCTACCAGAGGATTCCACATAACCCCATGTTCTCTTTTATTACTAAGATTAATGGGTTACTTAAACACTGGCATGATAATCATCTCCTAGATGAGGATGAATTTTTATATTTGAAGATTGATCGTCCTCGTCACCCCTGTTTGTACACACTGCCAAAAATTCACAAGGACCTCCCTTTCCCACCAGGGAGGCCTATTGTGTCAGGTATAGGGGGACCCACTGAGCATTTGTCTCAGTTTGTCGATTTATTTCTGCAGCCACTGGTCATTAATTTGCCCTCCTATATCAAGGATACCAGGCACATTTTGAGCACATTGGGAGACATAAATTGGGAAACTGGTATGATGCTAGTGACACTGGATGTAGTGTCCCTTTACAGAAGCATACCCAATGATTTGGGTTTACAAGCTGTTCAACATTTTCTGTCTAAAAGACCAGCGAGTCTTTGGGAGCACACCCAAATGTAACTTACCATGACCAAAACGATTCTTGATAACAATTTTTTTCTTTTTAAACAAGAGTGGTTTAAGCAAACTCAAGGAGTGGCCATGGGTTCGTAATTTTCGCCAGCATATGCTAATTTATATATGGGCTGGTTCGAAGAAAAAGTAATCTGGGGTGCATCAGGCAGTAAATGGCAAGACCATATTCTATTCTGGGGGCGATACATTGACGATTGCCTTATGATTTGGACTGGCACTGAACTATTGTTACATGAATTTATTGAATATCTGAATTGTAATGCTTTGAATATCAAGTTTACATCGTGTTGGAGCTTGTCACACATTGTATTTCTAGATGTGGAATTGTATATCAGAGGTACTCAAATACATAGCAAAATGTATCGCAAACCAACGTCATGTAACTCCATTCTGCATGCTGACAGTGCACATCCCCGCCATCAGATTAGGGCAATACCATTTGGGGAAATGATGAGAGCTCGCCGCAATTGTAGTGAAGATGCAGAGTTTTTTAAATGTATTGATGACATGGGCAAAAGATTTTCCCAAAGAGGTTATTCAAATGAAGATATTGGATCAGCCAAACGTAGGGTATTTAACATTAAACGCCAATCTACACTTAAGCCTAGCGTGGTTACTAGCTCACAAACTACGCCGATACGAATGGTGACTGATTATACTCCATTAAGCCTGAGTCTACATAAAAGCCTGAATAAACATCGGCATGTTTTACAAGCCGATAGGACATTACAAGGGTTCTTAACTGATAGACCACAAATTACATTTCGTAGGGGTAGGACTCTTGGTTTTATTTTAAGTCCTAGTTACCCCTTAGACAAAAAACAAGAAACGTGGTTGGACAAATTCAGTAAAGGTTTTTTCAAATGTGGACATTGTGGCATGTGTAAACATGCTCAAGACAAAACTTTACAGTTCCAGAACAAGGATGGTCATGTTTATAGAATTTTGTCTAATATTACGTGTAGTAACAAATACGTGATATATGCTATTGCATGTAAATGTGACAAGATTTATATAGGTAGCACCATCAGAGCTCTAAAGGACCGTGTAAGTGAACACATGAGAGCTATAAAAAACTGTGATATGAGATATCCTATAGCTGAACATGTTTATGAGTGTAAGGCACAGGGTCTGACGAAATCTTTTCGATTTTATGGTATTGAGCATGTGAAGCTTGACCCACGTGGTGGTAACAGAGAGTTGAAATTGCGCAGATGTGAGGCACGATGGATTATGCGTATGAAGGCTGTAGAATTTGGTCTTAATTATGATCGGGAATTACAGTACTTTTTAGGGGACTGATATTTTTGACATCTTTGTCATCCTCTGTTGAGTCTGATATTTTGGCCATCTGTATACACTGTATATGGGTACAGTCTCCTATAATAAGACTCAGCATAATTTGGGGCTAATATTGGAACTGCATGCGGAGTGTCATGATGGTATAACAACTTTTTAAGTCTATCCGCAATATATTTATAAGGATTATGAAGTTCGGCTCTGACATTTCTGTATCTTTGCATTTACTAATTAGTCACACATGGGCAAATTATTTCAGATATCTTTTATCTATTAGACTGTCAATAACATCTAATATGTTTATTACTCCCATTAATTTCTCTATATTTAGCAATTTATAATTGGGAGAATGAATATCAGTTTTATTTACTTGGGTATGGCTCATCATACCTGTCATTTAATCACAATAAATGTGACACGGATATTCCGGCCAAAATTAGTTGGATATGGAATGATAAGCTCGGCGCTCTTCGAGCCGGTTGATATGATGTGAATGTAGCGCTAGATAATCCACTTGGATACTTGTTGATAAATTATTAGTTTATCCTTTTGGGGTGTACTAGGAATATTGCACGGTGGGATAATTATATCCAAGAAATAATATAATATGATGGAGTTATACATTAGCTTTATGAACAGTGCTTGGGCTTCAGTGCCGATTTAACGGATATTACACCATTTAACTATGGCGCCCAATTTTTTGTTTTTGATCTCACTATACGTTTTAAACATGGCGCCTAATATGTAAATTGGTTGTTAGTCACCCTTTCTATTACTATTCTTCCTTCACTAATACGGAAGTGTTTGTCGGCAGCAGCGCCTGGTTCCTGTACTCGGGATCACAGTAGCCGGTTTTCAGGTGAGCGGTCTGGGTTTATGGCGCGAGTATTTAATTTTGGATCTTATGTAGCAACAGATTAGATCATCGTTAATTTAGGAATTCTTATTCGTAGGTCACTTACTGAGTTGACGACTATTATAAAGGACTCGTTGGCAATCAGATACTTCTTAACAAATATTGTCGACGTAAATTAGGGTACGTCCGTGGTACTTCTTTGTAGCATTTGATTTGGTGCGTTCTCTTTATTTTAGTGTTACAAATCCTGTATATTGTTGTTTTAGGTGCTCACACTAAGGCCCTTTTCACGCTTGGATGGCCTATCAATGATTTTGCTGCTTTTCGTTTTTGGAATTTGGGACTTGTGATTATTATCAAGTTCAATCAGGTATTTACTCGGCCTCATGAGTACCTTGATTTATTGTGCCTCATGTGTGACGCAATGATTAATATAGGGTTATTTGTACCATTATAGGTTTGCAGTTCTTCGAAAAATTAAGGTACAGATATTTCCTTTTGAGTTATATGTAGCATGAGACTCACATGGGTTGGTGAGTAGATTATTCAGTGGTATATTTTTTATGCTGTCACTATTATATAATTTTGTTCTTCATAATTATTATTATGTTTTAGGATTTGGACTATTAATGTTTTATATTGACGTTTTAGCATCACACAGACAACGTTAATTTCACATTTGCCTGTTACTGTACCGCCTATCCCTTCTGTTTTGAGTCCAAAAAACTGTGGGATCTATTTTCTGTTCGATATGTTTTACCCCCATTATTCTATACATGTGTTATTTGTGTTACTTCCAGCCCTGAGGAAGTCGTATGGGTTAATCCCTTCCAAACGACGAAACGCATTGGGGAGTGGAAGAATCTTGCAAATAAAGAAAGAAGAACTGAAGTTTTTGCTGGATTTGATTTAGTGAAATATTTACTTATCTTGTAGCGTGTGGATCAACTTTATTGTCTTATATGGCCTATTATATGCAGCACTAAGTACGGTCCTCTGCTTCCTTATCGTGACCCGCAAAATGTGCTATTGGCCAGGGGCGTAACAAACACCCCTGCAGCCCCTACGGTGCTGGGGGCCCCCAGTCTTCAGTGGTGAAGGGGGCCCCCTCAGCTATTCGGTAGAGAGCTGTGAGGATTGCTCTAAGGCAGCTGCAGTCTGCAGCCTGCTCCGCGCTCCTCGAGCTCACCCAGGGCAGGACTGAAGAGAAACAAAGTAACAAGTTACATTGTTTCTCTTCAGTCAGAGCGCGCCAGGCCCGGAAAAAGGATGGGGTGGGGGCCCTCAGAGAGAGCATTCCCCACAGAGCACTGCTCCTCTCAGAAGAGGCAGCACAGAGCTGACGGGGTCAGGAGTAGGGGTGGGCAGAAAATTCCACTCCGCCAGCGTAGCAGATAAAGCCAGCCACCCCTGCTCACCGGCCCGGTCCCTGCTTCTGAAAGCAGCCAGGCCGGGGAGAGCCTCCCCGGGCCCCGGTGAACCCCTGTCTCCAGCGCCCGGACCCTCGGCTGGCTTGCAGGACGGGGGGCTCCCGCACCCCGGGGCCTGCCGGACGGAGCACGAGCCCCGGGCCCGATCCCAGCTTCAAAACCCTAGCCAGGCCGGGGAGAGCCTCCCTGGGCCCCGGTGGACACCCTTCCCCAGCGCACGGACCCTCAGCTGGCTTGCAGGACCGGGGGCTCCCGCACCCTGGGACACTGGCACGGAGCACAAGCCCCAGGTCCGGACCCAGCTTCCGAACCCTAGCCTGGCTGGGGAGAGCCTCCCCGGCCTCCGGTCGGACACCCTTCCCCAGCGTCCGGACCCTCGGCTGGCTTGCAGGACGGGGGCTCCCTCACCCTGGGACACTGGGACGGAGCACAAGCCCCAGGTCTGGGCCCAGCTTTCGAACCCTAGCCAGGCTGGGGAGAGCCTCCCCGGGCCCCGGTGGACACCCTTCCCCAGCGCCGGGACCCTCGGCTGGCTTGCAGGACGGGGGGCTCCCACACCATGGGACACTGGGACAGAGCACAAGCCCCGGTCCCGGTCCCAGCTTTTGAACCCAAGCCAGGCTGGGGAGAGCCTCCCCGGGCCCCTGTGGATCCCCGTCCCCAGCGCACGGACCCTCGGCTGGCTTGCGGGACAGGGGGCTCCCGCACCCTGGGACGGAGCCGCACTCTGGGACGAAGCTCCAGGACCGGGCCCAGCTTCCGAACCCTAGCCAGGCCAGGGAGAGACTCCCCGGGCCCCAGTGGACCCCCTTCCCCAGCGCCCGGACCCTCGGCTGGCTTGCAGGACGGGGAGCTCCCGCACCCCGGGGCCTGCCGGACGGAGCACAAGCCCCAGGCCCGGTCCCAGCTTCCGAACCCTAGCCAGGCCAGGGAGAGCCTCCCCGGGCCCCCGGTGGACCCCCTGTCCCCAGCACCCGGATCCTCGGCTGGAACCAAAGAGGGTTAAGCCCAGGCCACGTCCTCTCCCTGACGGCCTGCTCAGGATGCCCATTTTTCTCGACTATTAAGCCCCCACATAGTGGGGGCTCACAGAACGCTGGGGAAGGACAAAAGTTGGAGTGAGTCCGGCCGGCCGGCAGGCCGGCCATCTGGTCACCCGGCCCGCAGGGCCATCTGGTGGCCCAGCCCGCAGGGCCATCTGGTCGTGCAGCCAGGCGACCAGATGGCCAGGGACCACCCAGCCCCCAGGTGGCCGGGGAGGGTGCCGTGCCCAGTCCGGCGAGGGTGGCCAGGCGCTCCGAGGCAGCCGCTTGGGAGGGCTCCTTCCTCGGTGCTGCTCCTCACCTCCCTGCCCGACCTGCGCAGGTATTTACTCGGCCTCATGAGTACCTTGATTTATTGTGCCTCATGTGTGACGCAATGATTAATATAGGGTTATTTGTACCATTATAGGTTTGCAGTTCTTCGAAAAATTAAGGTACAGATATTTCCTTTTGAGTTATATGTAGCATGAGACTCAGATGGTTTGGTG